>NW_015162494.1:38503-66053 GCF_001447785.1 Gekko japonicus
ACGACCATCCGAGGGAAAAACATTGAGTTTTCCCTCGGATTACCGTGGCCCCGCCCCCAGCATGCCCGGCGTGGCCACGTCACTTCTGGGTGACGTGCACGTCAGGGTGGGGTTCCCCCCAGGGCCCGATCCGCCGCCGCTGGGAAACGGGCCTCTGGGGCGGGGGTTTCCCCGCCCCCCGGGAGGACTTGGCAAGCCTACATAAGAAACATCACAAGAATCATAACTGTTTATTCCAATAAGGCGAAAAGGGATCACAACAAATAGTAGGCACAATATAGCCAAGCAGTTTTAAATTGCACTGTTTTCATTGAGAGAGAATTTATGGGCCCCGCCCCCTGTACCTCCCCCGGGGGAACTGCGATCCCCCGCGTTCCCCCATAAGAAAATGACCTCTGATCATAACTGTTTATTCCAATAAGGCGAAAAGGGATCACAACAAATAGTAGGCACAATACAGCCAAGCAGTTTTAAATTGCACTGTTTTCATTGAGAGAGAATTTTAAGAAGTACTCTAAAAAGTGCAATTAACAGGCCTTGGGAGTTCACATTATATGCAAATACACATTTTAGAACCCCAGAATTATGTTTTAAAGCACAAAGTTAAAAATCCTGCATAGTACCAGGCTTCTTTCAGGGGGAGAAACAGTCATCTTCCCCTCCATATCTATTTATTAATTTATTTATCGAATTTCTACCCCGCCCTCCCAGCCAAAGCCGGCTTACAAAAGTCACCTTTTGGCCTTTATTTTTTGCTCACATACACTTCTGGCCTATAGACAGATTTAGTTTTTCCCTCTCTGCTAGTACTTGAGGTTTATAGATCCAATGAGTCGTATTTTAATGCCAACGTACACACTGCTTATATTATAGAACACTTGCAATCTTTCATTCCTTTTTAACTTACATAATTCTCACACTTGTAAAATGATAGGTCCAAGAAGGGTTTTTGGTTCAGAATCTATTTGGTTTTATAATGTGGTTCTTTGCATTTTCATCACTGTTTGAACTTTTCCCTCTCAAATGTGTATTTTTCAGGTGGAGGCTTAAAGATGGATGGAATAATCCAGAAAATGGACTGCAACTCATTTCAAAGTTTTACAAGCCTGTGTAAAGTGCAATATGCACACAAGAGCCCTAGTTCCTCCAAGGGTCCAACTATTTTATTTATGTATTTCATATATTAGGAATAAGGCCCGTTGTGAAAATAAATACAACGAGATCTAGAAAGAGGCTCTGGGAGAGTGCTCTGGCTTTGGGCAAACAGTGTCAATTTGCTGTGGCAAGGTCAGCAGGGTATAATGACAGAGTCCACTGTTTTCTCCAGAGGAACTGATCTCTGCTACCTGAAGAGCAGTTGTAATTTTGAGTGATCTCTAGCCCTCACCTGGAGATTGGCAACAATTGTTACCCAGGACAAAATGGCTGGTTTGGAGGGTGGAGTCTATGGTATTCTACCTGTCTGAGGTCCCACCCCTACGCAAACCCCACTCTCTCCAGGCTCCACCCCTCAAATCCCCAGGAATTTGCCAGCCTGGAGTTGGCAATCCCATCTCCTTCCTAGCTAACAATAAACCTACCATTATCTGCCCCTTTGACTTCAGCTGACTTCTGCCCTCCCTTCTGCAGTGCAGTTGTAATTTTGAGTGGTCTCCAGCCCTCACCTGGACATTGGAAACAATGGTTCCCATGAGGGACTGACTGGTTTGGATGGTGGAGTCTATGACATTGTACCTGTCTGATGTCCCACCCCTCCTCAAACCTCACCCTCTTCAGCTTTATCCCTCAAATCTCCAGGAATTTCCCATCGGGAGTTGGCAACCCTATCAGGACTGGCCCCAATGTGTTTTCTCCCAAAGGCCAAAATAGCTGACAGGACCAAGCTTAGTTGCCTACCAACAGGCACTTAGGGGAAAGTAGGGTTGCCAGCTCTTAGGAGGGAAATACCTGGAGATTTGGGGGGTGGATCCTGTGGAGGGCAGCATTGGGCGGGGGGGAGAGAAGAGTGAGCATGGAGCAGCTGCGAAATCACCCTCAGTCTCAAGTACCCAGTTTCCCCCCTCCGTGCTGGAGATCTGTCTGTTCCTTGGACTTTTCTCTGAATAACAGAACTACAGTCCTTTCCTGTGTGTTTTGGTGTGCTGGTGTTTTTCTTTTAAATGGAGGTCTGCCCTTTGACTCCGGCAGGACCCCTCAGCAGAGTCTTATCTGTCCCTCTGCTCTGTGAGACCCTATCTCTGTGCCACAGACTGAGAGTTTTCGCTCAGAAGGAAGCCACTAAAACCCCCTTCTCAATAATAACTCTCTCTCAGAACCGAGCTGTTCAAACTGTCAGCTCTCTCTCTCTCCATGCTTCAAGACCTCAGCTGCCTAACTGTCGAGATCTTTCCCCCTCCGAGCCCCCTGCTGGATGCATTCCATTGTCATGGAGGCGGCTCAGCAGTTAGAGTGAGCCTCTGCCACTGCCTACGCTCAGACTGTTTTTACGTAGTTCATCACAGAGTGCTATGGGTAGTCAGGCTTAAATATCTAGTTCTAGAAGGTTACAGAATGGAACCATAGAGCCATAGTAATGTCTTCAATGTCATTTTGCACCAACTGGAGTCTCCAAGGGAAGATTCATGGAGAGACTGTGAACAGTAGTGTGGCCACAAGATGGCTGAAAAACAATCATGCCCAGTGGGGAACGTTTATCTGTTTCAAACATTACAACCCCTTCACATCTCTTCTGAGTCATGGCACTAAATGTAATAGTCCGATGAAGAAGATTTTGAATGATGCACAGGAGAAAAACACACCAAATTAAAATAATTGCATAGGGTCACCGTGCTGGTCTGCAGTAGAACAGCCCAGGGTGGGATAGAAGTATTGAAGCATCTCTTGTCCGACTTATACAGGATCAAGGGAGCTTTGAGTCTCAAATGCTAATACCCCAAAAATCTTCTTGGACTCTGTGGTGGTACTAGACTTGAATCAAGCAAAATAGAAACAATGACGAGACCTTAAGTTCAGAAGTCCACCCATCGAAGAAACTCAGCCAATTTGAAACAAACAGAATGTTTAAATACAGAGAGCATTAAGGCAAAAATAGTCAATTCAGTCATTTGGGAAGCAAATTTGGGCTCAGTCCTTTTTAGTTATTTCTCACATGAAGTGAGGATTATGGAATAGATATGGTGATCGAAGAAAGGCTATGGTGGTCCAAAGTCACTGGTGGTGGATTTCTTGTATCACCCAACTTGAAGGGTAGCCCCCGATGGGTAGGGACATTCCTGTAGATTTGGGGGCAGAGCCTGATCCCGGACAATGAAAATTTCACAGAGAGCCATCACGGTTTAATAGTTAGAGTGTTGGACTGGAATTTGAGAGATGCAGGTTTGAGTCTAACATGGAACGTTCAGTTAGTTACTCCTTCTTAGCCTAACTCGCCTCAGTCACTAGGAGGAGCAGATGGTGGTGCACCATGAAGAATTTTTCATTTCTTGCTTAGAGGAAAGCCTGGCGTAGACCTCCAAATGTATAAAAGTGACAAACTGACAAGTAAGAAGAAAACCATAGCGGCAACAAGTTGGTAGGAGAGTGTTCTGTCTTCTAAATGCTGCTGTTCTCTCTGTGATTCTAGCTTCTTCCTTTCCTGAGACACTACCAGCTTCACAACACATCCGTGGGTGGAAAGGATTTGGGTGAAAACGGGAACCCGGGAACCCACTTGGACATTGTGAACATGATCATCTTGCCCAACTTTTCCATCTTGAGTGTGAAAGTTGGGAGTATAGAACCACAGGCTTCAGGGGAGCTGCAGCTGACCATTGATCCGGATGCTATTGTGTGGCCCCCCTGGTATAAGCAGGTGTGGAAAGTCATTAAATGCCTTCTATTTTCATTAAGGTTGCATAAGGTATAAAGATCTGTTTAGTACAAAACATGAAACCTTCGTGAGAGTCTTGTGAGCCTTTGATTTGAAACAACAGTTATCAAAGTGGCCAGCAATAAGTACATGAAATGTAAAATTTAATTCCATCAATCCTTTATGAAGACATATATAAAGTATTATTTCCAAAGGAATTAGTTCTCATTTCCCTAGATAATGCTCCTCGTCTTTGTGCGTAGGAGCTGCCTGATTCCAGGTGTACCAAAGGCTGCCTCCCTGGACATGTGAAAGTGACCCTGGAAGGAAAGTCCATTTGCTGCTATAACTGTTCTCTGTGTGGAGAAGGAACGATCTCCACAACCCAGCCAGCGTCTTCTGACTGACAGTTCAAGCCTCCAAACACTGTTGGTGTGCATTGGAACGTTGGGCCCCACTACGGCTTTATATATAAGGGACAGATACCCAGCCTTTCTCCCCAGACTCCAAGTGACTTACATTGTTCTCCTCACTTCTATGTTAGCCTCACCACCCTGTCTGACTAACCCAAGATCAGGCTGACTGTTCCCTACCACCACCACATGGCAGAGTGGGTTTTTGTACCTGGGTCTCTCAGACCATAGTTCCACACTCTAACCCTTACACCACACTGCCTCTCACTACACAAGACACTGTTTCTGAGTCTGTGCTGGGTCAGGTGTGTGGGCTTGTGGCAACAGTGGCATGCAGGTGGAGGAGGCTTGAGCCTCCTCCCACACCATTTTTCCAGTCTGCACTGATCCCAGGGATTCACTATTTATTCTACTGGGGAAATACAATATTTACAGATTAATTTCCCCAACAGGGCAAACTGTGGCTCTTTGGGGCCATTTCAGGCTGGGAAAACAGCACCAAGTGGGTTTAAGCCACCTCTCCTCATAAATCACGGTTCTGATATGAGCCAGCCTCCACATACTTGAAAATCTAAGCTTCAGCCTAGAACTCTAGAGTACTCTGCTTAACAGTAATTGGAGATGGTCCCAGGAGCAGTGCATCATGTAAACATGCCTATTATTTCTTACCAAAATCAAGCAGGTTACAGCCAGGGAGTATCTTCAGAGAAAACACTCCAGATCAATTCAGTTTTCAATATTTATAGGTTTTCAAAATGTTCCAACAATAGCTAGCTCTCTTACCTGAATAAGGGCTCATATTCTTGGCTAGTGAACTATAATTTCAAACACCATACCAGTTATCTATATCAAAATAATTTCTTCAAGTATATAAAAACAATGGTAGTTCACTCTAGCTACTTTTTATGCTAACAATATCTGTTGTATCAACCTGGTTATATATTTTATATTATTATATGCATCCTGTGTGTAACTCTGCCATATGATATACATGTGTGTCGTATGATTGATTACATGTTGGCCCTCAATCACCCTTCAAACTATATTTTAATTTCTACATTCAGTTGGACAGTCTTGCCATTCTCAGACACTTCTCCAGGTCCCAGACACACTACATCTGTTAATACTAATTATACTATTTCTCCTGCTATATTAGTGTCTTTATTCCTTTGTTCTTTATTCTATTCAGGGTCTCTCTGGACTCCCTATTTAGCATGAAGCCAGGTCAGTCACTTGCAGAACCATCTGCCATGATCTCTGTAGTCAAGACCATCAACTGTACCCCAATATTTCTGGCTATATCTGTGATGGGAATTTCCTTGTGTGTCCCCAGAATGCTTTTCTCAAGCTGCTTTTCCTTCTTCTAAGAACTCTGCCCTCCCTCCAGCCATGTAGCTAGCACTTCCTCCTCTCTCTATCCAGTATGTCAGTTCCTAAATACAATGCTCTAACCCTTAATCAGTTTATTTAACTGACAATGTGCACTCTTTCAAGTTCCCACCTGTGCAAGGGTTGGCCCCCACTGCTATAGCTATTAGACTAGTTGGCTACACTGCAGCCATTCCTCCTTTGTAAAGTTATAAGTACGAATGTGGCATAAACAGCTGCTTAAGCATCTGAATAATAAGGGACAGTCACACATCCCTCAGATTCAGTATTCTTCACCCCGTACAATGGCAGTATTAATTGGTTGCCTTGAACAGGTTTTTGTATAGTATTTTTAGGGTCTGATTTGGAATCCTTGATGTATAGGAACTCAGATGTTAATCTGTATTTGCACAGGCAAGTACCCCAGGGCCAAGTGTACAACAGCTATGCCGCAACAGGTAGCTGTGACTTTACAACCGGCTCCAGCTGGCAGACCCTGGAATAGATCCCTCAAACCTAAATTATGGTCACCCTGAGCTAAAACATTCTGCCATTCATTAAGCATACAACTGCAGGGATGACCTTAGCCTAAGTCCCTCAGTGATGGCAGTTGGAGGGTTGGAAAGACAGCTGATGACAAGACTATCCTGGCTTATATTATGAATGATCCAGGTAGCCATGTCACCACTGGTACAGTTACTATTCTATTCCTAGCAGGAGTATTATTAGTATATATACTGTTCAGCGTGCTATGAAAATCATGCTCAGAGATTTCTTGCATTATCAAACAGGGCCACAGCAAATCTTTTTGTTGCATGAGTTGGAAAACTCAAAGGGTGGCCTCTTTCTTCTAATTAACATGGAACACCATCTGCTAGGAAGTTCTCTTGCACAAGTCTCCTTGAAATGCACAAATACTGCACAAGAGCAGTATTTATTTTAATAGTGCTTGCTCAACACTTCCCATGAAGTTGGTCAGATCTATCTGATCCCATTCTGTCCAAAATCTTCTTCTAAGATAGCCGCCTCACCTAACTTTGTGGTAAGGCTTATCTGTTATCAAAACCGGAAACATGTATATTCTTGTACTCTTGCAACAATAGAGATGACATATTCTTATGTACACATATTCTTTAAAACTCATATACATACAGGTATGTTGTCCATGCTGCTATTAGAAACACCAGTCGTTTGCTATGTAACACATATATTTGTTCAAAGTAGGCAATAGTTTTGTGCTCATATATTACACTCAGATTCCAGTATTTGCTGTACCAGACTCAAAGGCTATCGATGCAAAATTGTTATACAAATTAATATCCAGTCAAAAATAGGAGATTGAAGTCAAAATAAGGAGGAAGATCTTGTATTTAATTGCAATCAAACACAGAAAACAGTTAGGCCAAATAACCCACCAAAACTGACTGCTTTCTGAGCCCAATCAGGAAATACATGAAGTTAAATACTTAATATGACATCATTATACCATCATCATAAAAATAATATTCAAAAAGCATAATTGGTTACAAGACATTAAACAACATTTAAATAAAAATCTCCTTATTGGTCAAATGTAAAGAAAGGTGTGTCTCTACAATAGCGTCACGTATTTACTTGACCTGACCTGAGTAGTATCGGCCAAGGCTTGTTCTCACCCAAACAAAGGTGTTTTTCTCTGATAGGAGTTAAAAATCCTTTTTGACCCAGATACTATATTATAACCTAAACAATTAGAACCATAAACCTTATACCTTCTTCTGTACCAAAAGAATGCTATTGTCTTGTCTGTTAACATCAGCTGGAAAAATACCCTGACCTACAAAGAAAGAGAGGCCTTCTATCTAACAGGCCTTCATTACATCCCAGTAAAATCTTATTTAATAATAAATCTATAAAAACCAGAGAAATATGAATAATCAAAAAAGAGGGAAATCTTTATAGTCCCATCTATACTACAAAATCATGACAACAATTGTTCCTTAGAATTTTTTTCTTTTTAGTATTTTCTGTACTATACTTGAAGAAACATGAACATTTGAGCCTTTAACATAATTTAGTACTGCCCTCAGGTGATTGCTGATATTATTGCAATCACATATTCAAACACCAATCAATATATCAAATTCCCAACATGGTCCCATCTGTGGACACTTAAATCCAGAGACTGGGGTCATGAAAAAAAGGGCAGATCTTTCTACAAATCTCAAAAAATCCCGATTTGCAAAAAAAAAAAAACCCACAAAAACACACACACACCCCAAATCTTTAAAAGGGGGGGGGGTTAAAAACCCCCAAAATAATAGAGGTAACTCCTTTGGCTTTGAATGCCCCCAGTGGCTGTTGCTGGGCAACCATAACAACATTTTCAACCTTCAAGCCTTGGTTTCTGTCAGTAAAAGGTGAGGGAGGGGAAAGACCCTTTCCAGGGATGTTTTGGCCTTTGAGGGAGGACTCATTGGGGCCAGAACCAACAGCAACCATCAGGAGATTTGCTACTACCCAGTGGCATACCAAGAGGGTCTGGGGGGGTGACCCGCCCCAGGTTACCATCATCTCCATCCCTGAGGGATTCCTTTCAGAGTCCAAAGAGCCCAGCCACCAAGCTTGAATTGAGGCTAGTGCTGTGCATTTAGCAGATTTACTTTGCATCGGTGCATGCCTTTCCCTCTCACATGTGCACACAAGGGAAGGTTAGGGAGGCATGGCCAAATACAGGGCACCAACACAGCTCTAGGCTCTGGCATGCACTTTTCATTTCCCTCTCACATTTGTGTGCAAGGGAAGGTTTGGTTTGGGAATCATGGCTAAATGCAGCACAGTTCTAAAGAAGCAAAATGCACAAAAGTTGGGGGTGGGGAGTAGGAGAGCACACACACACACCACATCCCTCTTCTCACTGTCTCTGCTCCAAGGCTACCAGGAAGTTGAGCCCTGTTTGCAAGTGATCAACATAAGTCTACTAGGCTCACTCAAATCATTTTATTTGGCTCCTCATGCATTCAAATAAGTGCATTAATTTGCAATCCAGCTTCTTAATGAGTGAGAGAGTTCATCATAAGTGATAAGAGTCCATGTGTGAAAAGAGATGATTCTGTGCATCTTTGTTGCCGTGAGTGATCTCTAACATAACGGATGGAAAATACTAATAAAGGAGTTTGGTGGGCTGGCTAGCTACCTGGAAAGGGAACCTATTTATAACCAATAAGGAAGGCTGTCTCAATGTGGCCTAAGTCCCATCATGCATTACTTTAAAGGTACAGGACTTATTTTTCTTGCACTAATATAAACGGCTTGCTATGCTTTTCTATACACCCTGCTGGGACAGCACATTTTCTTTATTATTTTATGGACTAGAGTCCCTACATAACCAGGAATCTTGCTGCACCATAAAGACTACCTTGATGCCTGTGGTATCCATCATATTGACATCAGGTAGGGCTGGCATGCCTCTAACTTCGCCCAGAATAGAGGAGGGAGGGGGTGTTAAAAAAATTATCCGCCCCTGGGTGCCAAATAGGCTAGGTATACCACTGCTGCTACCCAACTTGTATGACTCATGGAGGCCTCACTGTTTGCTGCTGTTCAAAAGGGAAGCCGCTGTGCTGTAGTGGTCAGAGTTTCATACAAGGATTTGGGAGACCCAGGTTCAAATCCTCACTTTGCTATGGAAGCTTGCCAGGTGATCCCATGTCTTCAGCACTTCCAACCACAGAATCCTCATGTGATATGCAATGAATTTGGAACACATTGGAGAAGGTACCAAAATAATAGTGCTTGTTAAGCTTGCATGATATGATATACAGAGACCTTTATTCTGTACCAGTATTCATGTTCTATCAGCCACAGAGAGGTCACCATGGGTAAAGAAGAGAAGAACCCACAATCTCCATGTTAGGTTTTGCTTCTCATGTAACCCATAATGTGATCAAAGGAACGGGCCTACACTGGGTGCTATTTTCAATTTCTTTTTACAGTGGCTATTACAGTTATATTCTGCCTTTCTTCCAGAATGGTGGTATGGAGACCTCCCATCCAGGCATTGATCACCCCTAGACTTCTCAGCTTCTCCTCAGCAAGGATGCTGCACCTGGTGCCTACAGACCGTACTCTGGGACTAGTAAAACTGTTCCCGACCTGCAGGCTCAGATATATATTTAGGTCAAAGTGAGACTTCTGGATGAGTGCATTGTTCTAAGTGAGAAACTTCTGAATCGCATGTGTCTTTGTATGCATTACTTTTCATTGACCAGTAAGGCTTTTGTTCCTTTAACAAGGCAAGTAAAAAGTTTTTTGAGATGCACAGCATTTTGAATACACATGGAGTACAGTTTGTCAGCTACCTTAGGCGGCTTCTTTTTTTTTTTTAAGGAAGAGTAGTTGTAAATTTCAAAAACAAATAAGTGCATAAATGATATGTCAATTAATTCAAATAAAGCAGATTTTAATAATGAATACCAGCATATTCCTATATATATAACAGCGTCATTGTTTCTGAAACTCACTCAAGTAATTTCCACAATCTACAGATTATTCAGTGTAAGGTATTTATTCATTTTCATACTTACTGCTGTTGGGAAAATCTGAATGTTGTTTCCTGCTAGATCAAGAACTCGAAGACTCGCCATTTTGCAAAGTCCCTAGTTAAAGATGATTAAGAAATACAATAAATGCCAAACTTCAATAAATGCCAAACTTCCTTCAAGGAAGGAAAGGGGTCTTAAATGTAGGAAACTGATAGGAGAGAAGAAAACAGTTGCCGGTGGAAGAAAAATAAAAACATTAAAAGAGAAACTGGAAAAGGTTTATAAGGCAGGCCTTGACAAATTTTCTTAGGACTTAGGGGGAGCCAACCCCCAAATAAAGAAGCCAACAATCATCCATACCAAATGCAGTTTTTTAAGCATTAAGCAAATTTAATGTTGCCTCTAAGTTATAAATGAGGTTGCCAACTGGTCTGGAAACAAATGTCCTGTCCCTTTAAAAAGGTAAAGGTAAAGGTCCCCTTGCTCAAAAGCCAGTCGAGTCCGACTCTAGGGTAGCGGGGCTCATCTCTGTTTCAAAGCCGAAGAGCCAGCGCTGTCCGAAGACGTTTCTGTGGTCATGTGGCCGGCATGACTAAACACCAAGGAGCACGAAACGCTGTTATCTTCCCACCGAAGTGGTACCTATTTATCTACTTGCAATTTCTTGCTTTCGAACTGCTAGGTTGGCAGGAGCTGGAACTAGAGACGGGAGCTCATTCTGTCATGTGGCAACTCTCGAACTGCTGAACAACTGACCTTCCACAGCCTGCAGTTCAGCGTCTTAACTACTTGAGCCATCGCAGCTCCTCCTGTCCCTTTAGGAGAGGATTAATGGGACATTATTTATTAGGTACTATTGTTTACCTCCATGCCACAAAAAGCTTCAGCAGTCTGTTCCTTCACAGTAAGCCTCTATTAAAGGGACAGGACATTTTTTCTGCTCACAAGTTGGTAACCCTAACTTCAGCAGATGAGTCTCTACTCTAAGAGGTAATAACATCAGGCAGTTGTAAAGAGCAGGGCCTTTACTACGGCAGGCCCAAGCCCCTGGAATGTCTTCTTGAATAAGGTCATTTTACTCCTTTCACGAGGTACAAAATGTTTTGTTCATGTGAGGATGTCTTTCTGAAGAGGCATAGTCCAGGAAAAACTTGAAAACCCTCCCAACCTCCTTCACGAACTAAACCCATGTACCTGTCATTGGAATAAACACACATTCTTCCCCAGTTTTGCCCCAACTCCCTATTTTCTCCTCTTTCTTTGTAATCGTATATCAGATTTAAGATTGTAAGCTCCATGGGGCAGGGACTTGCATTTTTGTGCTCCGTAAAGCATCATACACCCTGACAGTTCTGTGTGACAAAAGCCACATCACTTGATTCAGCTGGCCCTAAACTAATGATTTCTGGTAGGACAGCATGCTAAGCATGTCAATAAAAACCCTGTAGGACGTAAAAGACATGTATTGCAGCATCAACTTTTGCAAACTCAAGCCTTTTTTGTTTAAGATAATGTTGTAAGGTACTAGACTGCTGTGTAATGGGAACTGCTACCAGGGCAGGGCATTCCTTTCAAGGGCTGACTCCCCCTTCCCCTCCTCTTCCTGAGCTTTAGGCACCACGAGCAAACTTCAGACTACAATGGTGACCTAGTGCCTGCAATTCGTTTAGGCCTGCCATAAAGGACAGCCGAAATTTCAATGTCTTTCTATAGTAATACATTCCAGGGTAGAACAAAGCCTGAGTCCAGAGGTGCCTTGAACTTTGTTCTCCTGCTTCAGGCCAACACGGCTACCCACCTGGATCTAAATTCTAAAGTAAATACATCTAGCTGCTTGCTGGTAGAGCTGCCGCCTTCCATTCTAAACAAAGAATGTTATTTTAAAAACTACATGGGTCCTGTGCTGTAGTGTTTTATTTGGCGGTTCAAAAACGAATACATAGGCCACTAAAGACACTTATTTGCATCTGCTGGAGCTTTTTCACTGGCAGAAGGATTTCCTCCCATGGAGTGTATGTTTCCCAGGAACAGCCCAAGTAAGGGGCATTTGGGGCTGCAGTGGAAGGTGAGAAAGTCCTCCTCCACAGGCAGAAATCCGTCTCCCTGTGGAAAAGCTCCAGTGGATCCAAGCCTACAGTCATAAGTCTATGCAGACATGAGAGTTACCAAGCTTCAATTTAGATCTACCAGTATTAAAATAACACTTTCCATCTATGGCAAAAACAGCACAAATATTTCTTTTTTCCTGCTCACTGTAATTCTTCATTTTCTAACATCCAGATTTTTTTTAGCTTTTCCCTTTCTCTATATGGGGAATACCAACAGTGTGCTTATCTAAATTCCCAGGCTCTTAGTCCTAAGAAGCAAAATCATGTAAACACCTTTTCTATTTTCAAAATTGCTGTGCTTCCTAGTCTTCCATATCTAATTCTTTCTTCCTAAAATTGCTTGCATCATCTTGAAAATGCAGTGGAAATAAATGCAGGTTTCTTAGCTTATTTTATTACTTCAAATTTTATTAACATCAGACTTCAGGAGTCTGCTAGCTGCCAAGTTTCAACAGCTGTGTTTTTTCATCACTTTCTTTTATAATAACCATCTTGACTCCTTTCTGTGTAATTCTGGTTATTTGGTTTTACAGGAGACAAAGGTCATATACAAATCAAGGGCATGTCTAATATTCCAGAACTGTCTTCATCTTTGCTGCACGGGATCCAATCCAGTTTGTTCTGATTGCCTGTAAGCACCAGGCAATGCGAGGAGTGGAGGAACAACCCATGTGAAGTAAAAAGCAGGTAAGTGCAGCATAGAAGAGAAAGCGGTCAAAATCACCCCTTGTGCCTCTTGAGTCAATGGAACCTGTATTATCAACAGAAGGGTCCTCTGCCAACAGAAAGGAAACACAGGATCCAACCCTGCACATTATGCTTTTATCACATTTGTACACACAAAAGCATAACATGCATTTAATAAGCAGATTGAATAATATGTTACTGAGCTGAGCCTGGGTGCACACACATGGTGGAAAGCACACAGTTTCTGCAGCGAAACATGTAAAGTGGCCCTTTGTGGCAAAACAATTTGCATTTACAAGTTTCACATTTTTATTGTCTTATGCTACTTAACATTAACATCATTGATCTACTTGAGATAAATGGGTGAGTACACACGTGCATGCCACCTGATGGCTGCAGCATTAACTGATGCCTTGCATACATGGATGAGCCATCACATCCCATGGACCTTTCATGTCATTTCATAGCATCTCAAAGATAATACAATTCACCATGTGCTGAGACGAGGGGGTTCCCTCATCAAAATGTCTCCCTCCCTAGCTTCTGAGCAAGGCTGGGTCTTGCTTGCTTGTTCAACGGCTCTTTGCCTGAGCAGGAAGTGAGGATGGCCCATTGGGTGCTGGGACAGAAGCATTACCACCTGAACTAATGGCATGGCGAGGATCCACCCTCCTCTAAGTGGTCTTTCTCCAGCCTGAGAACAGCCTCCAATCAGGGTTGCCAACGTCCAGGTGATGACTGAAGATCTCCCACTATTACAACTGATCTCCAGGCAACAGAAATCAGTTTGCCTGGAGAAACTGGGTGCTTTGTAAGGTGATTCTTTGGCATTATAGCCCATTGAAGTCCGTCCCCTTCCCAAACCCCACCCACCCCAAGTTCCACCCCCAAAATCTCCAGGTATTTCCCAACCCAGAGCTGGCAACCCTACCTCCAATAGAAGAGTCAATTAATTTGGAGGAAGTTTTCAGATTTCAACCAAAAGGAAAGGTGGGGTATGAATATTTTAATAAATCCACATAAATGGAGTTTGCTCAGTGGAGTGGTTTGATAGGATGCATCCCATGGTTATGGAAACATAGCAATATCCAACTTGTCAGATGCTAGAGGTGTTAATTTTTTTTTTTACTTTAGC
The DNA here is from genome assembly GCF_001447785.1 of Gekko japonicus. Lineage (NCBI taxonomy): Eukaryota > Metazoa > Chordata > Lepidosauria > Squamata > Gekkonidae > Gekko > Gekko japonicus. The sequence continues at coordinate 52,585 of NW_015162494.1, forward strand.
ATGACTTTACGTGAAATAATGTATTATAAAACAAGAACTTGAAAATTGAAGTTTTTTTAAACATCAGAGTTTGCTTTTAAATAATGACACAGAACACCCAGTTAAACAGCCCTTCTTCCAGGACATGCAGTCTAATGTCAATATCCAAAATGCTAACAAAACAAGCAGAAATTAGAAAGAAACCTAGATGTTGCCGGTCCATTCCATCACTGTGTCAAAGATATTGATCCCAAGGCAGGAAACCATCTTGTGTGAGTTCACTGCTCCCAGCTCACACAATTAGACCATTCATATGAACTGGACTTGTGCATCAGCCCCAATCCAATCTAACAACAGATGTATTTTGATTTATCATATCTATTCCACGAAAAAATATATATATTGGCAGCTCACGGAAGACTGAAATAACCAAACCACTTAAAATTATTCTTCTGCAGTCAAGGAAAAATTTCTGAATGGTGACAAGAAGAGGCAGTTCCCCAAGGCACAAAGCCACTCACTTCAGGGAGCTCTTCTATTTGATTTCTTGACAAGCTCAAGATTTTGAGTTTTGTCAGGTGTCCAATCTCTTCAGGGAGTGCTGTGAGAGAATTGTGGGTCAAATGGAGCTCACGCAGCTTTCGGAGACAGCATAGCTCTCTGGGGATACTTTGCAGTTGGTTATTGTTTAAACTCAGGCACTCAAGATTTTCAAGCCTATGAAAAAAAACACAGTGGTATATTAACCCCCAAATCTCTCTTGCTTTGGTATGTTGTGCAGTGCTTGTATACAAACAGATTTTAATTACACAGATGCACAGTTGGAAGCTGTTAATTAGTCTGGCTATACATCTGTTCCCTTGCTGCACAATAAACTATTAATTTTATTTATATCCCACTTTTCTACCTAATTGGGACCCAAAGCAGCTCATCACATCGTTCTCCCATCCTCTAGTTTGTCCTCACAACATCCCTATGAGGTAGGCTAGGCTGAAAGTGTGTGATGGGCCCAAGGTCACCTGCTGAGCTTTTCAGGGCAGACCAGGGATTCAAACCCAGTTGTTTCAGCTCCTAGCGGGACACTCTATCTCTACACCACACCAACTCTCAAAATTCTGGAACATGTAGGAGCAGTTTTAACAATTCAGTTTACAACGCTATGCTGGGAATTATTAGGAAGGGAATTGAAAACAAATCAGACAGTATCATAACGCCCCTGTATAAATCAGTGGTGCAACCTCATTTGGAATACCACACCTCAAAAAGGATATTATAGCAGTGGGAAAAGTGCAGAAAAGGGCAACTAGAATGATAAATGGGTTGGAACACTTTCCCTATGAAGAAAGGTTAAAATGCTTGGGGCTGTTTAGCTTGGAGAAACGACGGCTGAGGGGTGACATGATCGAGGTTTACAAGATTATGCATGGGATACAGCAGGTTGAGAAAGAAGTAGTTTTCTCCCTTTCTCACAATACAAGAACTTGTGGGCACTCTTATGTTCTTACTTTTGGCAAGGCACAACTGCCTTTGTAACCTATAATGGAGAGAAAAGCCAGGGGGGGGGGGGGGGGGGGGGGGGCTGTATCACTGTCCACATAATACAAGAAGTGGATGGCCCTCTCTCTTAAACAGTGGCAGCTGAAACAGGGGAGATAACACCTGTGAAGAAGAATACAGCACTGCAGAGCACTCCTGAAAGATATGGGGTTTCTTGCACATATATGAGAAGGACCCCTGGATGAGGCTGTCTACTTTCTCATATGCAAACATAGGAGGATTTAGAGAAGGTCTTGAAATACTTCCCCTTGCTCTTCAGCTGGGACTTCTCACCTATTGCTTTAGAGGGCTCCAGCAGAACCCCCTATATCTATTGAGGGCCTCCCATCTCTCTACTGTTGGGGGCTATGTCCCTGGCTGACAGTCTGTTCTCCATCTCTGCATTATCTTGTTTTCTCCAGATCCACCCATACTATGACAACAAGCAGGACTGCTCTTTAGCCGGCTAACTGCCTGTCTGCCTGACCCTCCACACCACCAACTCATTTGGGCAGTTCCCACATGGATGTTTTGCTCCACCTTGAATTCTTTACAGCAGTGCTGTTTGGGGGAGCATCTATTAAGTAACAAAAAGTCAATCTCTAGCCCTTTTCTTTGCAGAGTTATCAGGCAAAATGAGCAAGTTGATTATTTCCCCTTTATAAGAAAAGGGGCTAGAGACTTTAAAATAAAAGCTGGAAACCAGTACATTGTTGCAATAGATCATTAGAATGTTATCATGCTATTGTGGTGGTGGTGGAAAGTGCTGTCAAGTCACAGCTGACTTATGGCGACCCCGTGAGGTTTTCAAGGCAAGAGACCTTCAGAGGTGGTTTGCCATTGCCTGGCTCAGCACCACAAACTGGGTGTTCCTTGGAGGTCTCCCATCCAAATACTAGCCAGGGCCAACCCTGCTTAGCTTCCAAGATCTGATGAGATCAGGTAAGCTGGGGCTATCCAGGCCAGGTTAGGGCTTATTATGCTATTTCAATAGGCCAATTACTGACTTTTTTAAAAAGCCAAGAAAAGCCCTCTAGTGGCAGGGAAGGGAATGACACAAGGAAAGTGCTAGGAAGTGGCTGCTGTATGGATGCTCCATGTCCTCGGCATTCACAACAGCATGACCTTAATTTCTCCCCAATGAGGGCCCAAAGGGGCTTACATAATTCTCCTCTCCTCTGTTTTATCCCCACAACAACCTTGTGAGGTAGGTTAGGCTGAGAGTGTGTGACTGGCCCAAGGTCACTCAGCTTCCACGGCACAAGCGGGGATTGGAACCTGGGTCTCTACACAGGGAATGGTCTCCATGTGGAAGCAGCCATGGTCTAGTCAAGTCATTCTCCCCCTTGTCAATCACTGTCTCTTGTTACACCCCAACTAGCTTATACATGCCCTAGATGAAGTGAAAGCCCTGCCATCAGCAGACACACCAGTCTGCCTTTCTCACTTGGACTCAAGGTGGCAATGATATATGCAATTCTACACAACAACAAAAACATCAATAACAATGATGCACTTTACCGATAGGAGAAACTTGAAAATCTAGTGATCTTTCTGTCATACACAGATAGTCAATTAATTGGGTCTGAACATTAACAAAAAGTTAAAAAGCCACAGTTCTTGTGTCTTTTCTCCAAATAAACATGACCAGATACAGAATTTCATACCAGGACATACTGGCTATTAAGAAAATCTGCACAGGATATAGTAGAATTGTCAGAGACCTGGAGAGAGAAAAATGTTCCGTCTGTTTAACAGAGGCATAAGGGAATGTTATTTACCAGGTGGTCTTATTTTCCTCTGAGCCATCATAAGCTTTAATTGTCCATTTCCACACATTTTGTTAAAGGTGCATGACATTTTTTTCTCCAGGTTGTTGGTAACCCTAGTATATAGCCAGTTCAGGTGAAGCTTCAACCATGTAGAAATCGAAGTTACCTGTGTATCTCTGGAGGAAGATAGCTAAGCTGATTGTTGTTCAGATTTAGAAGCACTAAATTCTGCAGTCCACCTATAAAGAAACATTACGTTAAGTGTTTGTTCTTCATACATTATTTTAATAGTTGTGTATTAACGATTTTTGTACTTGGATATTAAGGAAACAATTTTGTTTTCAAACTGTGATCCCTAGCTATTGTTTGTATGTCATAGTTAATTTCATTAATGCTTGCAGGCATGGTAAATTTTAACAAAGATGCTCCATTAGAGACACACTGTACTCTTAACAAAATAATTCCCCACATTTTAAGTAATTACTGCCAGATGGATGTAATATTTAGTTCTACAATGTTTAGCTGATTGATCAACAAAAAACCCCCCCAACAACACTGCCCTTGGCTAATCAAACAAAAGTTTTGGGGGGTTTTATTTGTACATATAAGTATTACAAACACCATAGATAGAAGATACTATCTCAGGACAGACTTCTCTCTTCTCTCTCAGAATAGGTAATGCTTCTTCTAAGATGACAACTGCTGCAACACTGCTAATTCATTAAATATGTATATCTTTGAATGACAGATGAACCAATTGTTTGAAAGACATTTTTTGTTTTGGATGCAATCCTATGCACACTTACCTGACAGAACCACACTGAACACAATGGGGTTATGAATAAACAAGAATGGGTACAGTTTATGCCAGGGGTGTTAAACAAACGGCTCGAGGGCCAGAACTGGTCCACCCAGGCCTTTAATCCAGCCTGGGAGTGGGGCTCTCTTCTCTCCCCCCCTCCCCTGCCCATCCTCACTGTTCTGAGCTTGAGCTGCCTGGGAGTATAAAGAGCAGAGGGCGGGGGTGCCTCTGAGCAGAGGGCAGGGCCGCCAAACTTCCCAGCCACTGTTGTCCTCCTCACAAGTAGGAGTGGGGGGGGATGTCCTTCTACTGTGATCCTTGTGCTTTTTAAAACTTGCTTTGCAAAATCCCACTATTCCCCCACCTTTCCAATTTAGGCAGGCATGTTTTAAGGGCACTGGGGAGGGGGGAAGGTTTGGGACCAGCCAGGGTTAAAATATAGAGTCCTTCAAACTCAAGGGACTCCAGTTTTGCAGAGAAATATTAGTTTTAACACACATGCCCTCCTGATTTGGAGCTCCAAAGGAATAATAGCAGAACAAGTGTTGAAGAGGACACTCTAAATTATTATCTCAAACTACCCAGTAAAAAAACAAAACCTGAGACCCTGGAGAGTCACGGCCACTCTAAGTAGACCTGGTGCGGGGGTGGGGGGACTTGCAATGCTCAGCTGTGACATGTTCTTCCCCCGGGTTCCTAGGCTCAGACCATTTATATGTGTAGTTTATATTTTTAAGGAGGGGGGTTGAGACTAACCACAGTTAAAATATAGAGTTCAACAAAGGACTTCAGTTTGCAGAGAAATATTAGTTTTAACACACACACACACACACACTTTCCTAATGTAGGGCTCCAATGGAATAGCTGCTATAATATCTTTAATTGTTTTCTGTGTCCTTTATAAGGTTTATATCTCTGCTACCTGGCATTACATTTTAGGACACACATGGCTCGGCTCAACAAAGTCCAATTTATGTCAAATCCAGCCCTCATAACAAATGAGTTAGACACAAATGCATTCACACAAGTGATCAGCTTTCTTAAATTGGGAAAATATTACTTATGCACAATATTTAATTTTGACATGATTTGTTATGATCTTACCACATACTAAGGGTGACATTCTGGTTATGTTGTTTCCAAACAAATAAAGCTTCTGTAGAGATTTGAGGCATGTCAGCTGCTCTGGAACGTCCTCAAACATGTTGTTTCCCAAATTTAGTACCTTCAACTATAATCAGATGCTCAATTAAATGATCTCATTTTTAGGACAACTATGATACATACATGTGTTACCACTTTTTAAAGATAACATTACATCTAGAGAATCAAGAATGCAACAATGTTTTATTTTTAAAACAAAAGGTATGAATGTACTTGCACATCACCACAATGGTAAGCTTGATCTCTGTGTACAAATAACAAAAGCAGCACACTGGGGCCACCCACAGACAAGACAGGGGTGTTAACATATCCTGAGAACTCCTGGGGATTCAGAAAAATATGAGTTTGTAAATTAATCAAAAGAAAAAGCAACTATCCCACCAAGTCTGATATTATCCAGGAAGCATATAAATTGAAGAACAGCTAAGCATCGGGGGGGGGGGGGGGGCCATTAAAAAGGCATTATCTTACTCAAGCCCCATCTGTCAAACCACAAATATAGGAGAACATTTACACTTATGCACTGGGATGCTCTTCCCTTAGCAAATACAGAGGGAAAGTATAAGAAAATCCCATTCGAGGAACGCATATGCCCCTGCTGTAATGTAGGCATTGAAAATCTAGAACATGTTATGTTCGACTGTGAGGCCTATAATAATCTCCGGAAATCTCTTTCATTCCCCAAGTTCTTACTTCTAACCAGTAAGCAAAGAGCCCGTATTATGAAAAACCTCCTCTCAGATAGGCACTCGGAGGTAACACACCAAGTGGCTAGATTTGGATGGAGTGTTTTAAGAATTAGAAAATCTATATTAACACAGCAAGCTAAATGTTAATCGTTTTATTGTTAACTGTCTACCTCCTAAGGAATTTATTATGTATTTTATAATGCATTTTACTGTTCTGTAAAGCCTTTTTACCTTTACTCATAGGTGTTTTTTACTACTAAGTTTGTAGTGTTTCAAATGTTAACTGCTGGCTTCGACCGTAAATGAAACTTTACCCTATAAACTTTATCCTATAAACTTTATCCTACTCAAGCTCCCAGGAGCAGTGTTCCCTCTAAGCTGAGTTAGTGTGAGCTAGCTCACAATTTTTTAGCCTCTGGCTCACACATTTTTGTCTTAGCTCAGGAAGGATGTTTCCAGAGCAAACTAATTATTACCGTAGCCAAATCGCTTGCTCACAACTTTAATGCCAGTAGCTCACACAGTAGCAATGTTTGATCATAAGACTCCACAGCTTAGAGGGAGCATTGCCCAGGAGTGGAGAATCCTAGAGAGAGAAATTTGGGTGGGGTGGGATTTCCAAATAATTCCCTCCTCACACCCAATTTCTCACAGGACTCCCGAGTCCCAACTTGTATATTACTACTACTAACACCTTCTACTGAGTTTTCAAATTAAGAAATGGGCTATAACAGATGGATCACGTTATTCTCTCAGGCAAAAACAACCCCAAGATTTAGCTACTGACAACAAATAGAAAGCTGTTGTTTAGTATTTGTTAGTGATGAAAAAATCCAGAAGTACCACACACTAGAAACTGAATGTAAAAGTAGCTCAGAAATTTCCCCCAGGATGATTTGTTGGTGAGTTTTGCACAGGCTATGATGACTGAACATTATCTTTGGTTAAAATGATGTATTCCCTGAGGACGAAGTGGCTAGTCCAAATCTTGAGATTTTGCCTTTAGTTGTAGAATGTGGTTTGGCTCATTTGCTTGAGAAATCTGCAAGTATTTTGGTTGCAGGTGTGTTTCTGTAATATACCTGCTTATTGCCCATAGTTTGCTATGGTTTTACCCTATATTTGTAACGTTGGTTGGACTAGTTAGCTTTTGGGCCCTCCCAGTGCTGTGGTTGACATCCAAAGAGTTATAAGTGTATGTATCCAAGGGTTTGCTCATGTTCAATACAATTTTTTATTACTTTTTAATTTTACTTTTCTTTGAACAGTAAGCTCCCAAATTCTGTTACGAAATAGCTTTTCAAATGATCTGCATGTTGGAATGGCCAAGGAAAGCTTCTATTTCCCACCCACATCATGAGTTAGAAAGGACAAACTGTAGGAACCAGATGCAGCTGCACCTGAGTCCATTATACCACAAACATCACTCTGCTCACATTCCAAGAAAGGAAGCTGGCAGAGCACTTCTCAGAATAATATACTGTGGTATAGCCAACACTTTCAACAACACTGCTTTCTGCATAAAGCATAAATATTTTACAATTATGGAAAAACACACACTTTCTTGCCACAGTCACGGGGCTTTGTGAATTTTTTTTTAAGTAATTTGAGTGTTACCAGGATATTTTTTTTAATGTTGGTTTTCAACAAGTGCATATTAGTCCTAGGTTGAATTACAACTCTGCCAACGTTGAGTATGTCATAAAAATAAAATTCCATAACCACTTTTACAATCCGTTAAACAAACAGAGGCTTAGAATGAAAGATGTAGACACCCTCCCCATCCAACCGTTCACAGTGAGTACCTTCTACATTATTCGATGTACGACTGTAGATTATCCTGATTTAAACTGATACAAGACTCAGAAACTAATGAGCAGAGTCCTGGTAAAGTCAGGGACTTCTCAATTTCACAATTCCAGTAAATTCAGCATGTGCTTAAATCTCTTCTATTGAAACCAACCAAGCTTTAACACTCTTCTCATTGTCTGCAGCCATTAAAAATGTAACATCTTTATCACATTATCAATTACAGCCTTGAATTTAATGCTGAGATAAAGCCTTATAATAAACAAAAATTGTCAAGCTGCAGAAGTATTTTAAATAGCTAGACTGCGGCTCCCAAGTCTTTTAAGATTCTTTTTTCTTGTAAGACAATAAGACCCAAATTGTTCACAGAATGAGCATCTCTTATTTAAGACCCTAAATCGAAATCACAGCTTTAAAGACCACGATGATATACAGGCCTTATAATAAATACTTCAAGGAGGGTGAATACATGTGCAACTAGCTATAAACGCTGTGTAATTCTCTTCTCTATGAAGGGTTTAGGGTACCTTTTATCATAACTGAGCAGTGGTACTTTCAGAATAACAAAATTTACAGGGCCCAAATCGTTTACCAGCAGTTAGTTGCCTATTAGAGCACAACTCTGACTTAACTACTCTTTTGTAGGAGTGCAGACTTCACTGCAGATAGGGCCAGTGGCGCGCCGGCTTAATGTTATCTTGTCGGCTGCTGATTAAAAAAAAAAGGGAAAGGGGGGGGGGGTTATGATTAACATTTGCATCCACACATCATTGGATAACGCATATTGTTGCACTACAGCAGTCAGTGACAACTGCTGGATTTTCTTGTGTGGCCAAGCCGGTGCGGCGTAGATGGCGCGGTTTTCTTCACAGCCGTATGGAACAGCGACAATCCTAGTCCCGAGTTTAAACGACCAAGGTTGGGTGAAAGACTAAAGGGACATAAACGGAGAGGCTGCCTCGGACAACGAGGTCTCTTCGGGGCAACCTCACCCGGCTCAGAGCCTCCATATCCGGGCGCAGCCGACACAACCTGTTGTCCCGCAAGTTCAGGCATTCCAGCGCCTTCATTTTGGCTAAGCCCCAGGGCAGGTGGTGCAGATGTCGCGCGGTTAGCGAAAGCGAGCGGGTGTCACGACCGCCTCGCAGCGCTCGGAGCAGCGGCCATTGCGGCATGATTCTTTCCACTTCAGCAGGCAAGAACGCCCAGCTACAGCGCTATAGAAACTGCAGACGCGAATAAGGCCGCCTTCCCCGTCGCCATGGAAACACCGAACGCGTCTCCGCGTTGAAGGCGTGAGGACGTCGTGGCCATGGCAACACCGGCATAGTACGGTGGCCGAGAAGTAGAAAAGGAGGATCTCCTGGTTGGTCGGTCGGCCCGTAGATGGGGAAAGCCGATCGGACTCGAAAAGAGCAGAAAAGAGATGCTTCAAAATGTGTGTTAACGTTACAACAGCGAAGATGGGAAAGACAAGAGGTTGGCTGCTGCTCTGTGACAGTTACATTTGCAACCCCCCAACGCAGTATCCAAAATCCACTAACCCTGTGCATAGGGTTGCCAATCACCAGGTGGCACCTGTAGCTCTCCCGCTAGTACAGTTGAGCTCCAGATGACTAAGATAAATTCCCCTGGAGCAAAAGGCTGCTTTTGAGGGTGGACTCTATGGCATTATACACTGCTGAGGTCCCTCCCCTCCCTAAGCCCCACCCTCCACCACCAAAATCTCCAGGAATTTCCCAAACCAGAGCTGGCAACCCTACCTGTGCATCTTTTTAGATGTATTACCCCTCAGCTATAAAACTCTCATTTATAGTGTTTTATTATACTACCAGTATTACCCCGAATTAGTGCTATGCAAGAATAGTTCTTATATTCTTCCACTTACTCCAGGAAGCACAGAGTAACACTGTTTCTCCCACCCTTTTTATATTCACAAAAAGCCTGTAAAGGGACCCACTTCTAAACCTACTCTTCTTTGAAGGACCTATTTCAAAATTTACTGTGGTTTTCAGGCCCACTTGCAAAGTATGTCCACACTCCTTTGCTCCTGACATAACACAGGAATTTCACATCTGTCGACACTGAACATGTTTTTCACTTTTAGCATTTATACATATTTACACTTTTAGCATTTATACATTTTTAGCATTTATACACATAGCAACTGATGTACCATGGCTATTTACCATGGAGCTTTCCAGAGCCGCCTCCTTCCTCCTGCTAACTCTGGCCCCGTCATACCGGCCGGAAAATGCGGGGGGGGGGGAGCGTGGCTGTTTGCCCCGGAGGAAAATAACGCACAGTTGCGCGATCAGTTCCGTGGAGGTCCCGTGGTTAGGGGGCAGGTGCCGATCACATGATGATCCTGCAGCGCGGCAAAGAAGCGGTGGGGCGCGATCACACCAGCAATCGCTAGGCGCCACTTCCGTGGCAAACGGGATGGATTTTTTTTTTAACTGAAGTTTGTGCATACGCATTACTGAGCAATCGTATCTGCACATCCGAAGGCGGGCGGTGGGCTTACCGGAGAGGGCGACAGACGCTTCCGGACCCCAACAGAGCTCCGAGGCATAGCCAATGGAGGGGGAGGGGGGCCCTCGTCACAGCCGCTCTAACCGCCTGCGCGACAGTGGCCATAGCAACCCTCCAGAGGCGGCAAGCCTGGCTGCAGTGGGAGGGGGCCTCTTTGTGCACATGCGCCGTTGGGCGCTCGTGCGCATCCTGTGGAGAGTTGGGGGGAAAAAACCTGTTCGCGATGGGACATGGGCGGGCGCCGGATGCCATGGGATTCCACCGGAAACGCGATCAGGTGCCCGCCCTTGCCCCGCTGTTTCCGGAAACTAGTACCTCGGAGGTACTAGTTTTTTACCCCGCATCTTCGGCGGGAAGCCTCGGGTTCGGCACGGGAGCTCTACGCTTCCCAGATGTGGTGGTGTGATCGCACCCAGAAAATCCACCTATCTTCCGTCTCTGTAGCGTGGCTAATGTTCCATGTGACCGCAGCCTCTGTTACTCTTCCTCCCTGCTGTTCTCTGCAACCAACCTGTGAGAAAATTACATCCACTTCCGGTTCCTGACCAGCTGTTCAGGAACTACTGCTGTAAATGTAGGCTAGGCTAAGAGAGTGGTAGTTAAGCAGATAGCAGAAACCCACCACAGTCTGACTATCCTATTGCCTCCAGGGACCCAGTGGCATCATAAAGTATATAGTTCTTCTATTGGTAGTTTCCCAAGGAGCTTTCAAAAGGGGGGGAATACATTTACTGTGAGCATCAGAACATGCAGTATTTACTCCAATACACAACTACCCTGGCCCCACTGGTATTTCTGGCCACTGTGTGACACAGAGTGTTGGACTGGATGGGCCTTTGGCCTGATCCAACATTGGCGTCTCTTATGTTATGTTCTTATGTATGCCATAAAAAAGAGGGGGTTGTCTTACATTCGTATACAAGTTAGTTATGTCGTTAAAAAAACCTGTGTGTTTAACTCTAGGCTGGGAGGATGGCCGTCTTACATTCAGGGTCACCTTCTTTTTGAGTAAATGCAGAATCATGAGTACTTCTAGTTCTGTAATCATGCTGAACAGTTGACAGCCACATCTAGGAGCAGATTTCTGTGACAAGATTTCTCCAACAAGTCTCCTATTCAAATAGCCCATAATTCATTATTTCTAAAAAGTGTAAAACCAACATCTATCCCAAGTTCTCCACTTTAAAAAAACAACAACCTGAACACGACAAGCACAGGGCAACCAGTTTTCTGATTTTTGCTTGTTTTTATTAACATAATTCCAACAGCCTACAACAGAGCCAGTACAGAATTTACAGCAGGCCTAAGTAAGATTCTACCCACTGTTATACGTGTTGACATGTACTGCCATACAAGTTCCCCTCCCCCCTATGACAAGCTTGTCTGTGCCCTTAAGGAACTCTGACAAGTAGAAGTGACTGGGATGATCCTAGTCAAATGCATGAAAGGTCAAAAGCAAGACGGGGGGGGGGGGGGGGGGAGCACAGGCCACAAAAGTTACAAGGGTGTGTGTGAACAGTAGAGGGTATCCCGTTTGACTCATAAGACTGATCCAACCTCAGACTTTACAAAGGAGTAGGTACATAATTTGGTAGGTACAAACATGGGGTTGCCTTTTTCCTGGAAAAATAGTGCTGCCATTCTGACTGCACTAAATTCCTGCATTTCAGTTGCAAATATTTAGTCATCATCCACTTATAATGTGGATGCTCTGGCTTGATTTTAATGGTATGCATTTATGTTCTGGCTTCTTTTTAATGGCTGTATTTTACTGAACTGTTTTAGTTATGACCTGCCTCAAGCAGGTCTTTGACAAGGCAGCATAAAAAATTAAATAAAATATAAACGACCATGGTATGATAATTCTGAATACAAGAAACAGGAACATACTTTTAACATTATGGATTACTGCATGTAACTGACCTTTGTGTACATAACAGTCAGGATATCAAATACACTATGTTTGGCTGCACCTTTACAGTGTAATCCTAAGGAGAGTTGTACCCTTCAAAACCCATTTAAATCAATCTGCTTAGAAAAGTGTAACTTTGTTTAGGATGGCATTGTTTATTGTGTCTTTACCATAATGAACAAGAATGTAATTATATGCATGGATTTTTTTAAAAAAGCAGCTGTATTTCAAACCTAGCACAGATGCAATGACGTTTGATCAGTAGCAGTTTTAAAGCCTTAGCTGCAACATCAAAGATTCAAGCTTTTGCATCATATAAATGTTAGACCTTGCAGACTGACTCAGCTTCCCTGAAAATAACATCTGTATAAGGGCCGTGGTGGCTTAGAGGGTAAGATGCTGAGCTGCAGACCAGAAGGTCTGTAGTTCCGTTCGAGACCCGAGTGCCATGTGACAGAGTGAGCTCCCGTCTCTGGCCCCAGCTCCTGCCAACCTAGCAGTTCGAAAGCAAGAAACTGCAAGTAGATAAATAGGTACCACTTCGATGGGAAGGTAACAGCTTTCCATGCGCCCTGGCGGTTAGACATGCCGGCCACATGACCACAGAGAAGTCTTCAGACAGCGCTGGCTCTTCAGCTTGGAAATGGAGATGAGCACCACCCCCTAGAATCGGATTCAACTGGGTTTTGAGCAAGGGAAACCTTGAACTAGTACCTCCATGTGGACAGTGGATACACTATGTGGCAGCATTTTTGACCTAACAGAATCCTGAGAATCAAGATAGCTGCAGGTACGCTGCACCTGTATTGTAAACAGGGCCGGCTCACCCGCTAGGCGAACTAGGCATTCGCCTAGAGTGCGGGCTGGCCCTTAGGGTGCAGGATGAGAGGCAGGGGTGGCCGCAGGAGCCTGGCACGCTCCCGGCACTAGGAGCCGGAGGAGCGCCCTCTCCATGGAGCCAGGCGCCGTGGCACCCCCTCGAGCCATCCAGACGGCAGCGGCGGCGTGCTGCCCGGAAGCACCAAGGTCCACCACCCTCCAAGGCCTCCGTTCCACCTCCTGCGCCCGCCTGTCTTCCTGCTTCCCTTCCCTCCCTCCCGCGCTGCAGTCGGTGCCCCGGGGGGGCCTCAGAGTCGACCTCTCGACTGGACTCAGAGAGGCGGCCCAAGCAGCAGCCTTTCCCCAGATTGTGCCGGCTGGGCGGAGGGGGCGGGTGCTCCTGGCTGTGCACTGCGGCGGCAATGGGGCTGGGCAGCCGGAGGGGCGGGGGC
>NW_015162494.1:66215-97467 GCF_001447785.1 Gekko japonicus
GAGGAGGAGGAGGTGCTACGTCCGCTTAGCTGGCAAGGCCCAAACATCTGCACGGCGCACTTTAGCAGGCGGAGCCCCTGCACAAGCCCCGGGACCAATTGGGCTGCGCAGGAGATGGAGTTCCGCTAGGAAAAGGCTGAACCCCCGCCGGGACCGGCAGCGCTCCAGCCACGCAACACACCCGTTCTCCTTGGAGGAGGCGCACTGGGCACTTCGCCTGCAAGACCCAGGGAATGGGTGGCCAAGCCAAGCTCCGCCCCAAGGTGCCGCATGCCAGCTGGGAGGTCTCCAGGCCTCACCGGGAGGTTGGCAACTGCGCTCGCCTAGGGCGCAGGAACACGGCCGGCCCTGGTTGTAAATCACTTTGCACAAATTGTGGAAGAATGGAATAAAAATGCCATGCATTTCCAGGTTACCATGTAAAGGCTATATCACGTCTGAAATCAATCTGCTTAGAAAAGTGTAACTTTGTTTAGGATAGCAACACAATCTCTTCTTAGGAATGCTCTTTCTACATGTTAAGGTGCAGAAAGAAGCAGTCAAGCTGTTTATTAGCAAAGATGAAATCAAAATTCATTTTTAAAAGGGCTAAAGCCTATAAAAACCAAACCTGGGTTTCTGAGCCTCTTACTCAAATAAATCTGTAATGTTCAGCACTTCAACCACTACTCTGTGAGAAGTTCGGCAAAGAAAAAAGTCACAAGTATCGTTTAAAGCACTTCAACTGTAAAAGGCACCACAGAACCATGCCCTAATATCACTTCAATAGTATTTCAATTTCATATTGCTACTTAAAGCATCTCACATTTCTACTTGCATCTAATGAATACTCTTAATAGGAAATGTACTGCAACAGCAGCCCACATACCAATTACATTGCCACCAAGCAGAGTATGCAGTGCAAACCAAATATTTTGTAATATACAATTTATTGTGAATTGCATTACAAACACTTTAGGGACAATTTTCTAAAACATGATTGCATCAGAATCTATACTGCTTAAAAAGGATTTCTGATATGTATATACACACACACACATACCCAAACCATCTGTGTCTTATTAAAATTGACAGAAATTGCTTTAAGACCTATCCCAAGGTGAAGAGCTAAATATCCATCGTTCACATCTTCTGAGGAACTGTGTACTAGGATTCATTATCTGTAGTTATGTCCGACAGAGGTTTTACAGAATTATAATGTTCTCCTAATCCATAAGCATGTTTCATATACCTAGAACCAAAAAGAATAATGAATATTCAAGACATTATACAGAGTATAAGTTACTTGCTTACTACTGAATGTGGCAAATATACAAAGTGAATATCAGGAACAAACTCAAGCACAATGAAAAGGTTCAGCAAAGATCAAAACCCTCTTTTCCCCCACTAAAAAGCATATGTGGAACTTAACTAGATGAATCAAAATTGATTTATATGCAATAAGGAGACAAAGACCATGTCTTCCCAAGGAGGCTTGTTCCATAAGAGTGACCATCTCTAAGCTTCCCTGACTCTAGCCTTGCACTTTTACAATCTCTTCACAGTAATATGGAGGAGATGAGCAACTGAACAGATTTCTCAGCTCTGAAAGGGCTGGCACTCAGAATGCAACCTTGCCTCCCAAGAAAGCAAATCTAACATTGTATTGGATTATCTATGATCTTACCATTAACCAATACTGTAAGCAAGCCTCAATTCCAAATTAACCTTAAAAAATTACTTCCTTAACTAAATTCCAGTTCCCCACTCTAACTTTTTATTCATGGAACAAAGCTTAAACAAGGAATGAGATGGGAAAATGCCAAGATAACAGAATAGACTGCACAACTGTAGGTGGATAATCAAAGAGCATCACATTTTATAACACGCTTTGTTTAAACTCCCTGCAAACAGCCAGTTATGCAAGCAAGCAGATGGAATGGAACTCTCTGCTGGTTTTCTATCTGCATTGAGCTTTTTATGCAAGATACATTCAAAGCTGGAATCTACCACCTGCAGTCTGATGTGGTATAGTCCATTTACCACCTTGGCATTTCTGTAATAACATAAGAGAAGTCATGCTGGATCAGGCCAATGCCCCATCCAGTCCAACACTCTGTGTCACACAGTGGCCAAAACCCAGGTGCCGTCAATAGGTCCACCAGCGGGGCCAGAACTGCAGAACCCCTCCCACTGTTGCCTCCCAAGCACCAAGAATACAGAGCATCAGTGCCCCAGACACAGTGTTTCGTTTACACCTTGTGGCTAATAGCCATTGATGGGCCTCTGCTCCTTATGTTTATCCAATCCCCTCTATGCTTGTAGCCACCACCACTTCTTGAGGCAGTGAATTCCACGTGTTAATTACTCTTTGGATGAAGAAGTAGTTCCTTTTATCTGTTCTAAGCTTACTGCTCTTTAATTTCATTTAATGCCTAGGAGTTCTTCTACTGTAAGAACAGGAGAAAAGGGACACAATTCTCTGTCTTCATTCCCCTGTCTGTCTGAACAAGGTCTTAATGCCAGCATTCACACCCTCAATCCTGCCACAAATACCCAACTGTGAAACTCTTATTATATTTACAAAGCTGAAGCTTTTTTTAAAAAAGTTTTGAAGTCATCAAAATTATTTAGAAAAAGTTAAAGCAGCATGGAAAAACCCGTGGCAAAATTAGCTAGTTTCAACCTTCACTATTGTTTTTTAGAGTCAAATTACTTCTCCAGCCTAGAAAAATTCTTTAATTACTAGCCCTCCCACATTTAGTTGTGGTTAAGGCTTCACTGCCAGCCTCCACTGGAGGTATGGAATGTGAAATAACCTTAATAACTTTCTTCCCACTGTCTATACGCTGCAAGAGAGAAAGGACCCTGATCTAGAAAAGCATCTTATTGTGTATGTGTCCAATACCAAACTGCAGCCATACCAGCAAGTGACAGAAGTTGAATGCATTTGCTCTTACAAAATACTCACAGTCTGATCCTATGAACGTTTACTCAAAAAATATGTTCTACTGAATTCAGTGTCTTATTTCTAGGTATTTGTTCAAAGACTGCAGTCTATGCAAATTTACCTGATTTCAATGGACTTGTAAAAAAACATGTTTCTTCACTCATTCACAGACTTGTTCAAATACTAAAGAACTCAACGGTGCATTAGATTATATTTTCAAACTCCAGTCATTTATATGGCCTTCATTTAACACTGTTGAACCACAAAGTTTAAAGTATCTTACACAAGTATTAGTGGCTTCCTACTGTATTCTTCACCAACAATAATGGGAGGAGAATCCATCTGTACTACTTCAATTGGTGTTTGCAAGATGTGCGATAGAGCCCTTAGCTGTAAGACAACATTACAATGCACTGATCATATCTTTACACAATATTATTTTGGTTCAACATATAACAGAGTTAGCAAAGCTTAAACTGTTTTAGATATTTTTAAAAATTCCTAATAAAGATGAAAATTAAATCTTTGTGACACCTTGAATATAAAACATTTTGGGAGTGTGAACTTTCATATACTGTCTACAAGTCTGAATTTTGCAAATGCTGAATTGGACTGAGCAGCAGCAAACACTTAAAGGTAGTAAGCCATGGCAGCCACAGACTTACATGACTCTGAACTTTAATAATGTTCAAGGAATGATACTAGCACAGTCTGATGCATCATCAACTACCAAAGCAAAATGAAAGTCAAGTGCAAAATCACACAATCAGTTGTCCAAACTAGACTGATCCAGTATAGACTCCAAACTAATATTGCTTCCCTCTTTGATATCATTAGAGGCAAAATGCTGAGTAGCACCCTTGAACCATGAGGAAAGGTGAGGCATAAATGTTTTATGCATCATCAACTACCAAAGCAAAATGAAAGTCAAGTGCAAAATCACACAATCAGTTGTCCAAACTAGACTGATCCAGTATAGACTCCAAACTAATATTGCTTCTCTCTTTGATATCATTAGAGGCAAAATGCTGAGTAGCACCCTTGAACCATGAGGAAAGGCGAGACATAAATGTTTTAATAAATAAATAAAGTTCACTAATTGGGTTTTACAATGGAGACGAAGAAGAGGAAGTGGAGGAGGAGGAGATTGGATTTATACCCTGCCCTTCAATACCCAAAGGAGACTCAGAGCAGTTTACAATCTCCTTTCCCTTCCCCTCCCCATAATAGACACCCTGTGAGGTAGGTGGGGCTGAGAGAGCTCTTTTGAGACCTGCCCCTGAGGGAACAGCTCTGAAAGAACTTGTGACTGACCCAAGGTCACACCAGCAGCTGCATGCAGGGGAGTGGGAAATCAAACCCGTTTCCCCCAAATTACAGTCTGCACTCCTAACCACTCTACCAAACTGGCTCTCAAGCAATAGAAACAAGCAATAGATTATTATCAGTCCAAGATATAGTGTCAAAGTCTTTTAACACAATAACGAGAGTAATATAAGAAAATTATATGTGGATCCATAAACATTATGATTGTCATATAATCATTAGCAGAACATGCTGAGAAAAGCTACAGTTCAGATAAACTGCAGCATAAAATGTAAACTCATGTTTTGTATAGGCAACAGGAGTAATCCCTAGGACATGCAGGGAAGGCAAAATAGCCTCTGCCCCTTTGGATCTCCTTTCCTTTCCCCTCACTTGCTCCGCCCCAACCTGTCTGCCACTTTCTTGCTTGCCAAGCCTTACAATGCAGCTATTTTCTCCCTCCTCCTTCCCTTTCTGTCATTGCCAATGGTGCTCTCTGCCCCTCCTGTTGGCTGCCCCCTCTTAATGCCTAGTTGTATGGGGTTTCTCTTAATGCTAACTGTGATCTTGCAAATAAATTGAAGTTACCCATTCTGAGCTGGTTCTGGGAGAGCAGGTTATAAATCCAATAAAATAAAGTAAAATAAAGTGGGTTTTTTTTAGCTGCAATGTATGCATAGGTGCTCACATTGCTTCTCTGTTTGGGGGGGGGGTAAATTCCTCCACCTGGATTTTTTTTTTTTAGTTTTGCGATTCTTTTGCAAGACTCAGGGTTTCCTAGAGGAATATATACCTTGGAACAACATCAGTATGGGCAGTGATCTCTTTATGAAGTGTTTCTGCCATTTACTATAACATGAAAATGTTCCTAAGCTGTTGATTTTCTCTAAAATAAGGCTCGTGTTGCCCTTATTCAATTATGATAACTTATTGTTTCTTGCAAATATTAAAAAAAATGTAAGACATTATTTGTGAGGTCTATGCAGGGGCTATACTTACTTCTAACTGACCACCCCAAGCAGCTGAGTTTGCTATATCACAACAGTACTTTTCAAATTCATCTGTGGGGAGAAAAAAATCGTTGAGTTAGTCTCTCTTAGCAGAATGTGGCAAAATGGGAGGAATTATTTTTGTCAATTTCTCCGTTAAATTTGAGCAGCATTGATGAAAAAACCCCACTCCTGTGAAATATTTCCTCTCTTAAAATGAGTCAAAATGCTTCTTAAGACAAAGTTTTTCAGACTCAAAATATATAGTTTACCATCTGTATTGTTTACCATCTAGGAATCCCAATCTGCAAACCCTTATCTGTTGAGGCACTGATTAGCACATAGGAATATTGTTGTATTTTTTATCTGATGTATTTTAATTGTTTTTAGGTTTTTGTATGTGGCAATTGATGGAGCCCGCCCTGCTATGCAGGGAGGGCGGGATACAAATCTAATAAAATAAATAAATAATATAGCATGACAAAGTCTGAGAACAAAATGCGTAGAAGTTTCTGGCATTTAAAGATTTTTACCAATAGAAAAATTGGGAAATACTGAAAAAATTCTTACAAAATCATTTATCTCTTTGAGTGAGAAAAGGCCTGACTTACAATGCATTTCACTTATGCCAAATGTACAGCATGAAACAGTCTGAGGACTTTCTCAAATGGAAAAACTGAGAAATTCTGGGAAGCACTGGGGAAAAGAAGTCTTATATTCTAGACATATGCAAAACTTAAGATTTTTTTCTTTAACTGTAAATAATTTTGGCAACAATTAACACACTATAATATTTTGAATCATTATTATTATTAAAAAGTTCATACCAGATTTCTTTTTAAATTTATTAATAGGAAAAGTTTACAAAATTTAATTTATTTCATCACAATGTAAAATAAAAGCTATAACAAAAAAATAAGAGGGGGGGGGGAATTCAACACAGGACCTAACAGGGCTTTATCCAACTAACTGGCATCTCCGATTGAATCCATCTCAAATTATTTCTTCAATTTGAATCATGTAGAGATATAATTTATAAAACAATTGACTATTTGGGTCTCAATACACTGAAATAATTCGTAAATGTTAAAAAGTTCCTAAATGCAGTTTAGACACAAAAATAATACAAAACCAGAATAGTTATTAGATACAATTATATACAAATTTCAGATTCATACCAGTTTTCATTGTTATAAAGCTTAGCTTAAAATCCAGATGATACACTTTCTTTTGCTTAATACATTTTCTACCTTCAGCTTTTATCTTTTTCTACCTCTCAGAGGGCAAACATTAAACATACATGTGCTATGGCAACATAAGGTGCAGTTGTCTTCAACTCATTCTCGTGTATTGGGTACACTTGAGTTTTTCTTACAGAAAATGAACATATATATGCAAAATCCTATAATTTTATATACTAGCTACATTAGAAATTATGCATTTTATGTGGTTGAACAAGTGAAAGAAGTTCAGGTTTGAAAGGAAACTAAGTATTGCATATATTTCAATTTCCCCCAAAATTTCTGGGCAGTCACTATGTGAGACAGGATGCTTGACTAGATGGACCAGTGGTCTGATCCAGCAGGGCTCTTATATTGCAATTGGTTTACTTTAAGCACTCCTACTTGGAAGTAACATTCAAAACCACAGGGCTTATTTGTAAGCTTATGCTGAACATATCTAGTAGTACCTAGTTGAAGTCCTTAAGATTTGGCACAGATTATGTAAACAAAGCATGACATGCAACTGGCATTAATCAAGTTTATCAGTAACAGAAACTGACACTATGCTTAGGATAGCAGAAATATACAAATAGCAGAAATGTAAGTAACAAAAAACACCTACCATGACTGTATAGATCACCTGTATTTGGATTTGTCAGGAACGGTAAGAAGTCATCCACATGAGTTCTCATGTACTCTGCAGTTTGGGCTCTAAGAGTTGCAACAGTCCAGGAGTTTTGTTGCTCCTTGAGCTGATCTTCAATTGCTCGGTACATGCAGTGTCCATCAGAGGGGATTTGTTTGATTTCCAGCTGCCTTGTTGACAAAATATGTGCTAGTTTCTGGCTTTCAAGGTGCCTAGCTCCTGTTAAATTTTCTATCTCAGCTTCTGCTATTCTTTCTTCTCTTTCCTTCTCCAATGCAGCTTTTTTCTCCTGCAATTTGAAAACAATAAAGTACACTGAAACGTCACATTTGACCACGCTTATATGGTCTTACATGTTTGTAATATAGTATGTACTACCTGTTGCTGTAAGTATTATCCTGCTATGTAATTTCTACATTATAACATCTCATGTTAATTCTGACATTTTGTTTCAGCTTGGTTTCAGATTTTTGCAATTCTAATCACATTATATTGTCTATTGGATGTCCCATCCTGTTGACTGTGTAACTCAACTTCAATCTCAGTGAGAAAGGGGTTTAAATGGCTCCAAGCCTGGGGCTGGCTGCCCAAGAAAGCCCCTTTGAACAGTTCAGCCACGGGAGCAGTTTGCTCTGTGCGGCGCAACTGTTTAAAGGGGCTTTCTTGGGCAGCTCCGGTGGCCCAAGAAAGCTCCTTTAAGCAGCTGAGTGGCACCCAGTAGGCTGCCCCTGAGGCTCAGCTGTTTAGATGGGAAACAGCTCAGCCATGGGGGCAGCATGTTCCCACGGTTCATTGTTTAAAGGGGCTTTCTTTGGAGTCAGCCCCTGGGGCTGGCTGCCCAAGAAAGCCCCTTTGAACAGTTCAGCCACACCAAGGAAGCTGCCCCTGTGGCTCAGCTGTTTAAAGGGGCTTCCTCTGGAACCCTGTAGTTTAAATTTAAAGTTCATAGTGCTCAGTGCCACTTGTATGGAAACTAATATGACTGGACATGGGGCAAGTACAAAGCAAAAATTGTTGAGATGACATACCAAATATAACACTTTAACTATTAGTAACTTGATGATCCACAGATATAACACTTTAACTATTAGTAACTTGATCCACACCTGAATTTTATATCAGATGACTAATCTGTAAGCAAAATCCCACATAACCCTCTGGCTGGGGGAAGGGGGAATGTTGACTGATGTTTAATCTGCTTCCCCTTCAACCAGAAAGCTATGTCTGTGGATCTAGGGCAACCTTCACATATTTTATTCATTCTAATATAATGTCAGGCCTGTTTCTACAAAGACTATCAACTCAGTGTCCATAGCAAGACACCTTAGAAAGCTAATGCAGCAAATTCACTATAACTAACTCTGACCCAACTGCTGGTATATGGGGAAAGTTTACTAAAATACAGAATTAGGAGTTGAAAGGGATTCTGAGCCATCACTACCTAAAGTATCGTAGTTTATGTTGATGACAGCTTCTATCTGAGCCACATGGCTGGATTTGGGTCTCAGAGCCAACTTCACACTATCCATCTGCACTGATCTCACACTGAAGCTGGATCTTAGCATTTAGTCTTACATGCTGCTCACAAATACATCACCAAGGAGGGGAAAAAATCCTTTCAAATCTGAATCTTACCCGCCTCTTCTGTGCTTTTGATATTCGAGGAGGCGGTACCAGTTGTGTGTTCTCCAGCTCTAATCTTGCCATACTTACAGCTGCTGAATCCTCCTAAATGATAAAAGTTACCTAATTATATATAAACAAAGCATGGAATTAACAGCTTGGCAATCTTTTCATATTTCAACTTCAGGGTAAATATAGGGCTCTTGGACACTGGCATCTTTCAGATCCATGA
Source organism: Gekko japonicus (assembly GCF_001447785.1). Classification (NCBI taxonomy): domain Eukaryota; kingdom Metazoa; phylum Chordata; class Lepidosauria; order Squamata; family Gekkonidae; genus Gekko; species Gekko japonicus. The sequence continues at coordinate 75,163 of NW_015162494.1, forward strand.
AAACTCCAGCACATTAGAAATCATCCTCTACAGGCAACTTGATTATAAATCAATACAGTGTTATTCCTTTCTGAGGTTTAGCCTTACAGACCTCCAATATTTTTTTAAAACATGACACCCACACACACACATGCAAAATAGCCATGCACCACTCCAAAGGTATTGCTCAACCTTTAAAGCAAAGATTCAGGCCCTGACCTGAATAGCCCAGGGAAGCCCAATTTCATCAGATCTTGGACGCTAAGCAGGGTGGACTCTGGCAAGTACTTGGATAGGAGACCTCCCTGAAATATCTGAGGTGGCAGGCAGGGGAAGGCTTTATTCAGCCACCTCTCTGAATATCCTCCAGGCCCACAGTAGGGGTCAGTCACCAGAGGTTGCCATGACTTCCAGGCGCTCACTCACTCACACACACAAATATGAAAAATACAAAGAGAGAGAGAGAGAGAGCAAAGATTCAGGAGTCCTGCTTTATTTCCCTAGCATAAGAACAACTGTAGTATGGGACAGTGTTCTTAGTGCTTGACAACTCTGCACCACACGCAGCTGCCAGACAAATATTGTGGCCCACTAGCCAGGCTGCTAAAAACAGAGTTTATGAAGTTGCAAGTCTTCAACAGATCAGGCAGAAGAAGAATAGTAAAACTGCACTCTAACATTCCAAGGAAGCACTGATGACAGCCAAATTAAGGCAAGCTTCTCTAACGCAGAGCACTGACCTAAAGCCCAGACACCATGGACAGAGAGTCAGCCATTTGCTGTTCTACAAAAAAGCAAATAAAATCTGTCTGGTCCTGGGAACTGGAACACACAACTTCTGTGGTTTCCTGGGAAGTACCATAAACATCTAAAGCAGGGGTGTCAAACTCACTTGTTATGAGGGCCAGATCTGACATAAATGAGACCTTGACGGGCCAGGCCATGTGTGTCATAAAATGTAATGCCAGGTAGCAGAAATATAAACTTTATAAAGGACACAAACATAATTAGAGATTTTTAAAAAACTTTAAATAAAACATGCTTAAAACACTAGCACTCTTGCAATATTTTGTTTATTTAACAGTCTCTGATAACTCTCTTGCTCTGAATTATTGCATCAAAATGTCTGTGCTGTAGCAACCTTGAGTGTGCTGTTCAGGTGTGTATCTGTAAGCTGCAAACCGACTTTTGATTTATTGACATTCATTACAGAAATCTCATGCTCAGTGTTCTGAGCCTAGGACCTATGGGAAAACATGAAATGGCTGAGCATTGCAAGCTTTTATACATAAGTTGCTTCATGTGCTGGTCAAGAACATGAGAAGGCATCCTGACATAGACTGAGGGCTATGTGTTTGTCTACAAAACTATAGACTTCCCCAGATAAATAACTGCAACTCCTATGAGGCAGTGTAAGAATAGAGAGACAGTCATGTGTAGTGGTCAGTATCAGCCTACTATCTGAGGAGTCTAGGTTCAAAACCTCCAGTCTACAAAGGAAATGCGCTGGGTGACACACTCTCAGCCTAATCCACCTCACTAGCTTGTTATAACTTATCTAAATAGTTCACACTGCTTTCCTACTGAGAAAGATTGGATCATGAGGGCATGATTACAGTGAGAAAGAGGAGAGAGACCCAGTTGCACCCAGGAGAGCCCTGGCATAACAAGCCCAACAAAACATACACTGTAGCAAAGCACACAAAAGCCCATACTTTTAATAAAACTTTGTTGGTCTTAAAGGTGCTTGTGCAACTGAGAGAGTCTGGCAAAGCAAGCTGTGACTCAGCAGCAGAAAAGGAGAAAGAAGCAGGAGACAGACAGTTCCTTGCGGGCTGGATAAAAGCCTGATCCAGCCCATGGACCACATGTTTGACACCCCTGATCTAAAGCATGTGAATGCATCTCACACAACAACCTTATTTGTCTAGGTTTTACTTAGTTTGATTCCCAAGAACTACCTGTGCTCTTTATCAGCTACTCATGTGCTGCACACCTCAGAAGAGCACAAAGATTTACTGTTACCAAGATGAAAAGACACCAATGGCTTCCAGATGAAAACCTAATTCATTAATGAATATATATATAAAATTCCAGAGGTCATTATGCTAAGACTAAGAATAAACCGTGCCCACGGGCTTTCAGAAATCAAGTTAACATACCTCACTCTGCTCAGGTACTGTCTCCTTCAGTTTCTTCAGCTCTTCTTCATGGTTCTGTTCCAGATCCGCCTCCAGTTTGGCAATACTGTCTGTAAGCTGTTTTCTTCTCTTTTTATCATTCTTTGGAACAGTATTTTTCATCCCCTGGATTTTAGCTGCAGGCACACAAGCCAATTAAACAAATGATAAACATCTAAAGGTTATTCTTAAATCACTATTAATACTTATGAAGTCTAATACTTAAATTTTACATCTGTCATATACGCGGGAACAGTAAGCATTAAACTCGGATAGGTCTCCCGAACCTGACAATATAAAAAGCCATCCCCCCTGCAAAAAAAAGATATGTATCAGGGTAGCACATTACCATTGCCTGTATTAAAACTAGCCATAAAACAAACGAAGAGCCCACTGGGGCATTAAAAATAGGAAAAAAACATACTCTGCAACTTAAAATGGTGCCCCCATAAAATAACCCTTAGGCTTAAAGCAGGCTATAAGAGCAGCCTCTAAAGAGATGGAAGCATTTTGTTAAAAGACTGAGGAAAGAGAAATGTTTTGGCCTGACTTCTAAAGTAGGTGGCAAGTGAGTCTCAAAGGGGAGGGCATTCCAAAAGTCTGGTGCCACTGCTGAAAAAGTCTTTCCTCTGTTTACCATTCGACTCTCTTCTGCAGGCACAGATGATGGGGAACAGACAGCAGGGTTTGGAAAGAGGATTTAAATTAGCTGTCTGGACCGTACAGAAGGAAGCGGTCTTTCAGGTACCCTTCCCAATTAAAGTTTTATAGGCAAGAATGAGTTTTCATGTTGCCCCAACATTGTTGGAAGCAGGCCCGTAAATACGGTGGGGCTTTGGGGGGCTCCATACCCTTTCTTAAAAGCACAGCCCCGCAAGAATTTCTCCTGTAAATGCTTTTTTCCAATCTTTTTAAAAATTATTTAAAGGCGTGCGCTCCTTTAGGTAGAGTGGGGTGATGTAGTTGACTAATTCCTGCACTGAGCAAGGGGGTTGGAGTAGGTGACCTCTAGGATCCCTTCGAACTCTGTGTCAAGAAACTGGTCTCTTTTAAGAGAGTTTGTCTGCCTAAGTGTTAGCTTTCTTGACTATAGAAGTCATCACCCCCACCTGCCAGTTTGTTATTAGAATTTTTGCTTAGGCTGACAAGTGATTAACTTGCAGCAGCCAAGAACTCTCATCTAAAGTGGTTGACAGTTTACAGTTCTATCCTGGTAACAGCTTTCTATTGGCTAAATGGTTAAGAACACCTATGTAGAATAGACAGCTTGAGAAGACTCAGAGAGAGAAGAGACTACCACAAAGCTCTCTTTAGCTTCTACCCTGCTGCTATGCTTCTAGAGACTCTGCTCATCAGGACCGCCAGTTGAGATGCCAGAGCTATGAGCCTGATAGGAAAAGTAGTGAGTAGAATAGCTATTTAGGTTTTTTGTTTTGATTTGCATTCCTTGCTGAACTGTATACATTCTTTCCTCTATGTGTTGTTTGTCCTTTGTTTTTGTGAATAAAGTTTTATGTGTTTTAATACAAATTAGAGTGAGTTTACTGGCCAAACCCAGATAAGTATTTCCAGTGCCATGCCTACCATCTACCAGAAAATTTATTCTCCCCCCTCCTCAGCCTGTTATTGTCATACTCGGGGGCTAAGATTTGCAGAAGCCTTTATGGTTTGATTTTAAAAGGCTTGATTCCACAGTAGCAAGTCATAATCCTCAGAATTCTGACTTTTCTTTCTGCACTAAGAACAGCCCCACCAGAAAAAAATGTGTCCCACAAGCCACAAAATCCTGGCTACAGGCCTAGCTGGAAGGGACTGTATCACAAAATCAAGCAAATGCAAAAATACAGTCTGAGAGAACTGCAAACACTTCACAAATACTCATCAAGCTTTCTAATTAAAAACTATTCCAAAGTCTTAGAATTTTGTGGTTTATCACATGCATTGTTATGCAGCACCCACAGAGCCTTGCTGTCCAGCCCTGGGGTCAGCATAACAGAGGAAGAGATCAGTCTTCTCTCCTTTCCCAGTGCTGAAACAGGATAGCAGCTGCCATAACTATGGCTCTGACCAGGTTTAGCAATTATCTTCCCGCATGCAGTGCAACTGCAGCACGCGAGGGGGTTTTGCAGGCAAGACTCCAGCAGTACCTTATGCTGCATTCCAGAGAACAGCAGCAGCCCAACTCTGTAACACAGATACAGTTTTTAAGAGTTAAACAGGCAGCATGGCCGTACCGCATATACTGCAGGGAAGTGTTTTAACTGTTCCATCAATAAGCTTCTGAATAACACCAGCCAAAAGTTAACCTATCATAGCAAATGAACCTTCATGCCACAAGGAAAGACACGTTCCTGGCAGCTACTGGACATCCCATTCTTCCTCAAAACCTGGGCACTCTTGCAGTGTGTAACACAGGTACACTAATCTCTACATTCTGCTGTATGTTTGGCTCGTCTTAAACATATGTACTGCAAATCCTCGGTCCACCATCCACAAATGGAAGGGTGGTTCGTGAAATAAGATCTCCCACATACCTGCACTCTGATCATGTGTGGCTTAGTTTGCTCTGTGCTGGTAGCTATAATAAGATAAGGTCATTTTAAAAAAATAAATAAACAGCTGTAACCCACGTAAGCAGTATCTGCATATTCTTTCATTTGCAACTGCAGAACCATTTACTTATTTAGTGTCCTGTCCAAAAGCTCAGAGGAAGAAGAAGAGGAAGAAAAAGAAAAAGAAGAAGAGATTGGATTTATACCCTGCCCTTCACTACCCAAAGGAGTCTCAGAGCGGTTTACAAACTCATTTCCCTTCCCTTCCCCACAACAGACACCCTGTGAGGTAGGTGGGGCTGAGAGAGCTCTGACAGAAACTGCTCTTTTTCAAGAACGGCTCTGACAGAAGTATAGCTTGCCCAAGGTCATCCAGCAGGTGCAAGTGGAGGAATGGGGAATCAAACCTGGTTCTCCCAGATTAGAGTCCGTGCACTTAACCACTACACCAAACCATCCAATTTGTAGGTTTGCCCAATCAGCAGCTGTTGTGGCTTCTTTGCCCTCGAAGCATGGCATGCAGCAGGAGTGCTACAAAGTCTGTACCAAAGGGCCCAACCCACAGCCCTGGATTAGCAGTCAGACTCAGTGGACTGAGTCAGTACAAGACAGATTCTGCCGGGTACAGTTTGCCACAGAACAGAGAGAATCACGGAAACACATGTACCAAAAGAGAATAAACCATGATAACCTGACTAATTATTTTTTTTTAATTAGTCAGATTATTACAGTTTATTCTGTTTTGGTAAGGTTTGCCTACTTAAGAATCCATGTGTCCAGCTGTGACGGACTACATTTAAATTGCTGTTTTCCTGTTGCAGCAAAATCAGAGAAGAGGGGTGAACAGTTAACTCTGCTCTAGAATGTTGAACTTGAGTGACAGGGTGCTCCTTTTCTCTGACTGGCCAGCCCCAGCTGAGGGAAATATAAGATCAACTGCGTGCTGAGGGGAGAGTTAGTTCATTTTGTGTTCAGTGGCAGTTACTGTTCATGGATGTCTGAAGACTCTGACCAAAAGTCTGTCACACAGGTTCACCTTTTGAATAAAGGAAGAGACTCCTGTTCTTAGCTGTGTTAAACATAACCTGATATAGAATTCCATCTAAGGATTCAGAGTCTAGTGTCAGCTAAAGCTGAGCTCCATTTTCACACAGACTGAAAAACTGGGGCTTGAGATTTTGGCAAAGAGTGACTGGGTAGCAGCAGGCTGAAGCTCCCAATCAGGCCACCAAAAGGAACTGGATTATATTTTCAGGGAAGAAATATAATAGAAGAGATATAATATTGGCACTGAGGCAGTCCCTGGCCTGTAGTGAAAGGAAACGGTTCTAGACTATTCAGGGGATAGAAAACACATTGTGATTTCAGAAAAGGGGAAAGAATTTGATACACTGACAGTGTGACCTTTCCAGAAAATCTGAACAGTTATTAGGAAACTATATGCAGAAATATTGTAACTGAAACCAAAGGACGTAGTCAACCATCTCTCACCGGTAAGAACCAAGAATTTGTAAAAATAAGATGCTACAACACCATCTTCTCTGTCAACTGGAAAATATATGGTTTTACCAGCATTTACCTCAGCCTTTCCAATTCCTGACTACCCCATACCATCACTGTTACACAGTCTCCACTGCCATTTCAGGAGATGAAAAGCCGACAGGAGATGAAAAGTCTCTGGTTCGGGTTGGCTCATCTGAGAGAGGTGAGGGGGTACCGGTTGCTTTTCTACAGGGAGGTGGATTGAAATTGTCCACAGAGGCCATGGCTGGTGACATGGACTGCCGGACAACGACTCGAGATAGCAAGAGGAAGGATGCAGGCTTAACTTGTAAGGGAAATTACAGCTGTTTCTATACAAATGCTAGAAGTGTCCGAGGTAAAATCGCAAGGGATCTAAAAAGAGGGCTCCTGTTTTCTCCTGACAAGTTCCTGGGCTGGGCAAAAGCCAAATTAAATTCTGTCAAAGGGTGTGACATTCTGATATATAAAGCTTCAATATTATCACGCTACTAGGGGGCCAACTCAGTACCTCGAGGAAACTAAGAATTTTGGCAGGAAAAATCTGCCTCACAGTGAAGAAGAATTGCAACTTCATCTGTGGCTGCTGCCATCAGCAGAGAGAGGGGCTACGATTCAAAGGCAAAACGCCTACTGCATGGAGAAGGCTGCAGATTCAGTCCCTGGCACCTCCAGCCAAAGGATCTCAGGAACTTCACTGCTGACCTTTCTTCGCCTGGGACCTTGGAGAGCTGCTGACAGTGACAGTAGGTGAGACAATGGCAGATGGTCTAAGGCAGTTTCGTATGTTTCCCTTCATTAAAAACAAAAAAAACCCAAACCACCAATACTGAAAACTGCTTCAAGAAACGTCATTTTTTAAAAAGACTTATCTGTCCACTTCATTTATACGGTATAATTAAATGTATACCCCACGATTCTTCCCAGTGGGACCACACGGCAGCTTACACTGTTCTCCTTTTCTCTGTTTTATCTTCCTAACGGCGCTGAGAGGTAAGCTAGGCTGAGAGAGGGTGGGCTGGCTGGCCCAAGGCCATCCCGCAAGCTTCCATGACGACAGAGTGGGGACTAATTCTAAACTGGGCCTCCTAGATCCTAGTCCGAGAATCTCACTACACCACGCTCTGCAAGCCAAATAAATACAAAGCCGGGAGCAGGCCAGGCATGCTCCTCCAACCCACCCGGCCCTGGCACTCAGGGCTCTGCGCTCTCTCTCCCTCCGCCCCAGCCTAGTCCGAGCAGCTCCCGCGGACCACCGGCACCCCCCCCCCCGCGAGCCCTGCGGGTCTCCTCACCCTGCAGATCCCGCTTCTCCTTGCGCTGCCGCCTGATGAGCAAGGCCAGCGCGTCCCCTTCCTCTGCAGCCGGCTCGTCGTCCTCCTCGCCGGGCCTCTCCATGGCGGCCGCGCCGCCACCTGCCACCTGCGTCAGCTGAGCTCCCACCCAGAGCGATGCTGCCGCTCAAGCCCCACCACCATGGGGAGGGAAGCGAGTCCGGGAGACGAGTGGACCTCCGGTCCCGCCCATCGGGAGTGGCTGCCATAGAGAAAAGACAGCGGAGGAAGAAGCTCGGGAGAGAGGGAGCCAGCTGCACTGAAGAAGTGCGCCGCCTACTGGTGTTTTGTAAGGCTGTGAGTGACTCCAAGTGATTGACTGTAGACAGGTACAAAAAGGATTTCTTAAAAGTGAATCACTTTCTAATCTAGAAATTTCAGAAGGGGGGGGGGGAGCTCTGATGATTTGAAGCAACAGAACAAAATTTGAGTCCAGTGGCAACTTTAAGACCAACAAAGTTTTATTCAAGGTAAAAGCTTTTGTGCGCACACACACTTCTTCAGATACAATGAAATGGAAGCTAGTAGTCCATACATATAGGCAGAGGGCTGGCAGCAAATTAGCATACAGCACAATGAAGAGAGGATTTCTGCCCCCCCCCCCTTTCTGGCTCATTAAGCGGTGGTCCCTGCAGCAGAATCTATAAAAGGGAATAGAAACACCTCTGCCATCCCATAGTAGACTGCTCTGATTAGACATAAAGCTCTTAGAAAGGAGAGGAAAGCCTGGTCTTAAAGAAATGGTCAAGTTGGTACCAGTCTGTGGTTTCCAGAATACTGCCTTCTGTGTCACAGATTGGGCTTAGAAAATGGGGACCAAGTAGGTGATGAAGCCAATGCACACCTATTGGGGGTACAGTTGATGCAGGGTTGCCAACCTTCAGGGTGGGGCCTGATGTTCTCCTGGAATTACAACTCATCTCCAGGCAATAGACAGATCTTCCCCTGGAGAACCTGGCAGCTTTAAAGGGTGAACTCTATGCAATCACATCCCTGCTGAGCTCCCTTCCCCAAATACCACACTCCTCAGGCTCCACCCCCAAATCTCCAGGAATTTCCCAACTCAGAGCTGGTAACCCTAGGTTGGCAGTCAATGCAAAAGGGAGCTTGTCATGTAATGGCAGATTAGAAGCTGCTAGAATTTGTATATCATGGTTTTTGAGAGTGGAGTATTTGTTTACCTGAATAAGCCACCCTTTTAATGGTTGGCATCAGGGCTATTTTTGGGCAGGAACGCACAGGAACGGACCCAGCAGGAACTAATTAGCATAACAGGTCACACCCAACAGCAGAAACTCATTAGGATTGGCTACATTAGGGGTGTGTGGCCTAGCATGCAAAGAAGTTCCTGCTACAAAAAAAGCCCTGGGTTTTGAGAATAAACAAAGTAAACAGAATAAGAAGCAAAAAGAGGGTGTGGCTGGATGACCACACTTCTGGTAACATGGGGTGTGGCCTAATATGCTAATGAGCTGTTCTGCCAAGGTGTTGCCTAATATGCTAATGAGTTTATGTGATTGGGTGTGGCCTATTATGCTAATGAGTTCCTGCTGGGCTTTTTCTACAAAAAAAGCCCTGGTTGGCATGCACCCTTAAGAAGAAGATCGGGGTAAAGGGGAACTTGGGCTAGAAATTATTTAGCAGACCAGATAATAGCATAATGTAGAACATTTGTATATCACTTTAGAATGCTCAAAGTGTTTCACAGGCATTCCTATAATCCTGACAACCTGTGTTAAGGCATGGTGAGACCTTTTGCTTGCCTATTCTTTAAATTTAGGCACTTGGAAACATATGTCCTATGTTTTTTGTTTGGTTGGTTAAAAAGAAAAAAAGAAACCTTCCATGCTATTCGGCTACAAATTTATGTCAACATTATGGCGTTTCTACACTTCAACAAAAAGGAAAAAATGCCAGGTAATAATAGTTGATTATTGTACAAAGTCCCTTCACATTTCGCTATGCAGGCTTTGTCAGGGGAAATCAGATCACTCACCTAGTGCTAGAATTGTCCACAGCAATGAATAGCGAGCATCTGGGGGGAGGCGGATTGGGGGGTTGTTATTTTATATTGGTTTTAAGTTGTAGCATTTTAATTACTGGTGTAAGCTGCTTTAAGTCAAGAGGAATGGCAGGGTAAAATATTTCAATAAATAAATACCATATTTACACAAAATGAGGATGGCCCTAAATGTATGACAACCACCCCACTTCCTCACAAAAGTTATATAGACAAGAATGTTTTTATTATTGGATCTAACTGTAACTAGTATGTGAATGTAAGACAACCCCCTCATTTTTTGGTGGCATACCTGGGGGGAAAGCCTAGTCTTACATTTGAGTAAATAAGTTTAATAGATCTCTGACACCAAAGAACTTATTGCTCTTACAGCTACGGAATGCCAAATGTCTGGCTACTATTTCTCAAAATGGCCTAAACGGGTTCTGAAATAATTCTGATGCCACATTTAGGAAAATGGTGCAGAGACTGGAAGTGGGTATTAATGTCACAATTCTTGGTCACATGAATATATGAAGCCACCTTAAACAGAGTGGTTTCTTTCTTTCACTATCCTGCGTGATAAAGAACTCTGTGGAACTCAATAGCTAACTTGCTATTTTGGGAGTTCCAGTGCAATGGGACTTGCTTTTGAGTAAACATGCTTTGGATTGCACTTCGCCTTTTTTCAACCACTGTGAAAACTGAGGCCTAAAATACTTTTAATTTTTTTTAAATTTCATAATCTAATATATTTTGTTATTATTACCCTGCCTGTCCTGTAAGGAGCTCAGAGTAGTGAAGGTAATGACATTGAGGTAGGGTTGCCAGCTCTGGGTTGGGAAGTACCTGGAGATTTGGGGGTGGACCCTTGGGGAGGGTGGGGTTTGGGGAGGGGAGGGACCTCTGCAGGGTACAATGCCAGAGAGTCCACCCTTCAAAGCAACCATTTTCTCCAGGGGAACTGATCTTGGTCATCTGGTGCTCAATTGTAATAGCAGGAGATCTCCGAGTTCCACCTGGAGGTTGGCAACCCTTCAATGAGGGCACCTCAGCACATACCCAGAGTGGCTTTCTTGGGAAGTGAGAACTACATACAGTCAAGTATGTAAAATGATTTGGGGAAAGGGAAGGTAGCGGCTTCAGAGGTAGAAAGTGTGGCTTCAGGAATGTTTGAGCCTCACCACTACACAGTTGCAATGGCCTAGCCCCCTACACAGGCCAAAGGAAAAAGTTTGACACCATGCGAGTAAGAGAGGCTTGTTTTCAGAAGTAGATTTATTTTTCAAATAGTAAAATTGGTTGGACGAATGCCAATATAAACAGGATTTAAATCTGTACGTACTGTGCTGTCATTTATAATGTACCTGCTTATTGACAAAATAAGTAACCTTACCCACACATCGGAGATGATAGGAGAGAGAGGGGGGAGCATTAGCAGCAGAAATGTAAGCCTCAAGCAAAGTGATGGTTGTATTTTAATTATTTAAAACATTTTGTCCCACCTTTCCCACTACTTGAGATGGCTTAAGCTAAGAATAACTAAATAGCCTTGGAGATGCAGCAAGTCCCTAGGAAATTTTCACTTTCTAGAAGTAAACGGATACCTTTACTGAGTGTGAAGTGGTGCAGCATGGTCATTAGCAGTATGAGCCAGTCCTAGGGTACAACCTCCAGGTGAAGCCCGGAGGTGTTTTGGGATTACAACTGATCTCCAGGCGACAGAGGTCAGTTCACCTGGAGAAAATGGCCACTTGGGAAGGTGGACTTTATGGCAGTATATCCCTCTGAGGCCCCTCCCCTCCCCAAGCCCCACCCTCCCTAAGCTTCTTCTCCAAAATCTGCAGGAATTTCCCAACCCGGAGCAAGCAACCTTCTCTTTGACTATGACTTTAACGGCTTACAAATTCTTATTTCCACAAAAGCAATTTTTATGAATTCCATTTGGTGTCCTTATGCGAGTCACTATTTTATTAGTCTCCATTCCCAGTCTACAATATGACTACGATATATGATGACCATTGTTCCCTCTAAGCTGAGTTAGTGTGAGCTAGCTCACAGTTTTTTAGCCTCCGGCTCACAGTTTTTTGTCGCAGCTCAGGAAAGAGGGCTCCAGAGCCAACTAATTTATGCAGTAGCCACATCGCTCGCTCACAACTTCAATGCCAGTAGCTCACAAAGTAGAATTCTTGCTCACAAGACTGCATAGCTTAGAGGGAACATTGATGATGACAATAATAATACTAACTGTTAAGTATGCAACTCAACAACAAAGTAAGTAACAAGTGAATCAGCTTTACTGAGAACAAGAACTTCCAAAGATCACACAGCAACAGACGACATGATCAACACAGACAAAACAACAGTAGAGCATAGTTCCTTTTAAACTCTCCCGGGCTGGGGTAGCCACACACTCACACAGTTAACATCCAATCACAATACATGGATAACGTCCAATCATTAGTCTTCCCTCCAGCACAGACTCTTACATTTCATTGGTTACAAAACCTGCTTCAGCCAATGGTGTTGTTCCAGAGTACAATCCGGCTGAGGTTTCAAGCTTTACGTTACAAGTCAATGGCAAGACACAACACTAACCTACCAGATTTATTTAGAAAATGTGTACCCCACTTTTCTCACAGAGACTCCAAGTGGCTCACAATAAATAATGTGAGTAAGGAAATTTTGGTATGAAACTCTTTTTGTCTTTTCTGTTGTTGCTCCATTTAGTGTTTCTTGTTTCTGTGACTGCAGACAGGTTTGTTGGCTTGGGGCCTCCAGAGAGGCAAAATGCAGCCTTGCCAATTTCATCTCAGTGTCACAGTGGTTTATGAGGAATCACAAAAGGCCATTAGAAACGACATCGCTGTTACTGAGGGCTCCAGGGCAATTGCAGCAGATGGATGAAATACATCTTACCTTAAATGGCAGTGCCTGGACACAGCAGTCCCCAGGGTATTGCTCTCTTAAAAAGGAATTCTGGTGGCTCTTTGGGAGGGTGGGAGAGTCAAAGTCATTGCTGAAGCCTCCCTCTGAAAGGGAGGCAGATCCCCTCCCTTCTTCTAGGCACTGGCTCATAGACTAAGATGGAATTAGCTCCAGGCTCTGTTCTTCCTTGTAGTAAAAGACAAGGCGGGGGGGGGGGCACAACGAGATTCCACATTTTCACCCCACATCTCCTGAAGTTCTCCATGACTGCCGTTTCTCTTCGAGAGTAATAGCAACTATGGAGGGGTTCTGGTCCCCGCTCCACGTGTATTGCCAAATGCAGACCTAACAGCATACGTTTCCTTGGCCTGGTGTTGACAGAGCATGGCAGCGTCCTTGCATTACCAAGTCTACAGCATGCATCACCCAGACTGTGCCCTCCCTCATTTTTTTGCTGCCCACCCAGGGGGCAGATCAGGTAGGGGCTGATGGCCTCCCTAAATAAATCTGGAAACCAAGGAGTGTGCATTGCTCTAGTATTTCTGTCTCTTTGCTCATTCCCACACTCTGCATCCAAATTCTGTCCCAAACCTCAAAGCTGTCCTTCAGTTGTGATACTCAGATAATCAGGCATGGTCACTGATACCTCCTCCTAAGGAACAAAACAAAGATTCCTCACTTCAGACCTGCTATTCCAACTCCTTTCTTGAGATAATATGTGTGAGATGCTGTCAGTATTCCAGAATAGCAGTACATAAACATTATAAATGCTTATTGTTGGTTAAAGCATACTTTGTTGAATGGCTTCTTATTTTTACTGCTTTCATATAGGATGCCCATGATTTCTGTGGTTTGAAGTCACAATGGCAATAATAGCCTTTACCACAAGCTCTTATCAAAGGAGCGTTCATCATACATTGCAGGGGGTATATAATTTCTTCCATTTCTGACTCCCCATTTTGCTGCTTCTGTGTAGGAACTCTTGGATTTCTCATGTGGCAAGTCTGTGAGTTCCAAATGACCTGAATATTTCTGTGCTTCTAATAAAAATTGGAATTTGCTTGGACACATAAAGGATAGAATTATAGGAACAGTGCTGAACCCTGGCTGAATTTACCAATATTGTTGAGACACTAGAATGCTACAAAGTAAAACCCATGGTATGAGCAGTCCCTAAAATGCAACAAAACAGCTTCGTAAAATAATATAAGAACTAGCAGGAAATCTGAGCTTATTTGGTGTGATGTGAACACATGAAGCTGCCTGAAAATGAATCAGACCATTGGTCTATCAAGGTTAGTGATGTCTACTTTGACTGCGAGTGGGCCTTTTCTGCATTCAGTCTTTACTCCTGATTTCCCCAGAACTTTTATTTATTTATTTATTTAACGTTCGGCTTGATATCCCGCTCTAATCCCTTGGTTGGGGTCTCTGAGCGGCTTACAAGTTTCTGGTGCTAATCACCATTTTTCCCTAACTAGGGCCACAGAGTGTAAGGGGATGGGACAGTCTACCGGCACCCCCCTGTGGTGGTTGTTGGTTGTTTCTTCGTCGGGTCGGGTCGGCTCAGTCGGGTCTCTGGACTTGGCGGGGGTGTTTTTCTCTCGGCGTTCGGTAGTGGTGGCGATCTTCCTCCTAAGGCACGCAGCTCCGCCTGTTTCCGGCCCGGCAACGTCCCTTGAGGCGGTATGCCTTTGATTCAAATCATTTCCTTTCATTCTGCATAGGTAATTATTCTTCAGCACTTCATGCCGGAAGCGCAAGTCTCTGTGGATTATGCTTTCAACATACCCATGGAAGAAAGGGTATTTTGAGCCCAGATTAATCTTATCCTTTGGAGAAGGAGTAGTCAAGACACCAGCATAATATTTCTCCCTTCCCTTCAATACCCTGTGTTCTCTCTTTCTCTTCACAGAGCCCTGGCTGGTGGGAGGAATTTTTCCAGGAAAATCTGAATGACATTGAGTGGATGAGGCATTTCAGTGTTAACAAGGCAATGTTCACTAAAATTATGTAACGGGAATAACCCAGGGATAATATACAATTATCAACGCTTAGTTTCAAATCAAAATGCAAACCATCAATCCATGCACCCACTCTTGTTTTGAGGGAAATGTTTGTGATCGAAGTCTGTTTGGCTTAGAAGTGCTTCTTGAAAACCTGGTTTTTTTCAGTAGCTCTCCCATCCTCCATACCACTGCAGACTCTAAACAAATGTAAATGGTTCAGCAGTTGCCCATAAGGAAGCCTGTTATCATGTAAATTGGCCACCTAACATAGAGCAAAGAGGCTGAAATGAGGGAGGGCAGTGGGCGGCGTTTAAATATTCACATAAACAATTCTACTGTAAATAGTAGTATCGATTTCAAAATGGAGCGGAACAAAGATTTGTGGCAAAAGCACTTTGGGGAAGTTTGGGGCAACAGTGCGCTGAAAGCCATCTGAGTGCTGATCCCCCTAAAATAAGTGCAGAACCAGGAAGAAGCCCTGACACAAAGTGGCAGTGAAAGTGGGAGGGAATGCAGAACAGAAGATTGAGATGTGCTCAGAAACTGAGGGGAAAGCAAGTGCAGAAAGGGCCAGTGTCTCTCCAGGACGTCAGGTTGAGATGTTTTACATCAACTACTACCTGATCCTTTTAACTGGAGATAAGAACATAAGAACATAAAAGAAGCCATGTTGGATCAGGCCAATGGCCCATCCAGAGTAACACTGTGTGTCACACAGTGGCCAAAACCCAGCTGCCATGAAAAGATCCACCAATGGGGCCAAAACTCCAGAAGCCCTCCCACTGTTGTCCCCCAAGCACCAAGAATACACAGCATCACTGCCCCAGACATAGTGTTCCTCTATACCTTGTGTCTAGTAGTCACTGATAGACCTCTGCTCCATATGTTTAGTCAATCCCCTCTTGAAGCTGTCTATGCTTGTAGCCACCACCCCTTCCTGTGTCAGTGAATTCCACAGGTTAACTACTCTTTGGGTGAAGATGTACTTCCTTTAATCTGTTCTAAGCCTACTGCTCATTCATTTCATTGAGTGCCCATGAGTTCTTGTATTATGAGAAAGAGAGAAAAGTAGTTCTTTCTCTGCCTTCTTTATCCATGCATAATTTTGTAATCCTCTGTCATGTCACTGCTTACTCCCAACTCCACATTATTAATGAACAAGTTAAAAAGCACTAGACATATTACCAAGCTGCTTACCACCTTCCACTGTGAAAACTGCCCATTTATACTTACTCTTTTCCTGTTAATTAGCCAGTTTTTAATCCACAAGTGGACTTAGGGTTGCCAGGTCCGATCATTGTGCTGGTGGGGGAGGGGCTTTCTGGGAGTGGGGGGGAGCGTTGTGACATGCATACATAAACAGGAAGAGATGTAGGGACATTGGTTTTGGGGCAAAATTCTATGGTAGAATTTGCTTCAAGTTTTGACCAAAACCAGAGCGGTCCCCCACCCCCCATGTCCCCAATGTGCCTATGTCACTTTCAGTTTTCGTAGGCACGTTGTGATGATTTCCTGGTTCCTGTTGCTAAGAGGAGGTGATTTGGGGGGGGGAGCACCCAAAAGTGGGAGACCCCACCCACCCTGGGTAGTCTGGCAACCCTAAGTGGACTTGTCCTTTTGTGCCATGACTGCTAAGTTTACTTAGAAGCCTTTGATGAGGAACTTTGTCAAAAGCTTTCTGGAAGTCTAGATAAACGACATCTACTGGGTCACCCTTGTCCACATGTTTGATCACCCCTCAAAGAATTCTAACAGGTTAGTGAGACAAGATCTTCCCTTACCAAATCCATTCTGATTTTTTCTCAATAGCTTTTGTTTTTCAATGTGCCTACTAATTCTATCTTTAATAACGGATTCCACCAATTTACCTGGTATCGACGTTAGACTGACCAGCTTGTAATTTCCCAGATCTCCTCTGGAACCTTTTTAAAAGATGAGGGTTACATTAGCTACCTTCCAGTCCTCGGAAATGGAGGCAGATTTGAGTGACAGATTGCATATTTTTGTCCGGAGATCCACAAGTTTACATTTTGACTCTTGGATGTATGCCATCTGGACCTGATGATTTGTCAGTTTTTAATTTGTCCGTCAATTGTAGGACCTCCTCTCTCGTCACCTCAATGTGACTCAGATGCCAGAAATTGAGCCTGGGATCTTCTGCATGCCAAGCAAATGCTCTGCCACTGAGCCACAGCTTTTCCTCTCCCCTGAAGGATGATGAATAAATGAATGATCATGTGTGAAGATTAGGATTGCTAGAGGATTGCTCCAAATGGCAGTAGGAGACTTTTACAAAACACACCAGTGTCATGTGCAGCACAGTGTCACTTCCTGGGGAAACCTGGAAGTGATGTCATGTAGCTCTAGGAATCTAGGCATGGTTTTATCATAGAATTTCTGAAATCCCTAGAGCTGCACGATGTCACTTCCAGGCTTCTTCAGATGTGATATTATGGCAAGTGCACAGCTGCACCCCTGGTGAAGACAGCATGCTTGTAGGAGGAGCTTAGCGGTGGTAATAGTACTGTGGCAGATTTACATAAGGAAGACCATTGTACAGTAAGGAGATAATGCGTCTTTACCACATGAATTTCCTCAATTTGCAATCTTTCACTGTATTCCAGGCTTCAGATCTGTATTGCACTGTCAATTTCCCAGCCAATTAGAACATAGTTAGAGATAATGCTGAAGATAGTAGCCTGCCTACAGGAAAGCCTCCCAAGGACAGGTGCTGGTGCTTGCATGCAATTAGGCCACAGCAACTTTTAAAAAACTAGACAAGCCACATGGTCTTTGGATCTCATTGGCTGACTGAGAGCAGTGTAGGAGGAGAAGAAGAGGAGATTGGATTTGTATCCTGTCCTTCACTACTCAAAGGAGTCTCAGAGTAGCTTACGATCTCCTTTCCCTTCCCTGTGAGGTAGTTGGGGCTGAGAGAGCTCTTTTGAGAACTGCTCCTGAGAGAACAGCTCTGAAAGAAGTTGTAAGTGGCCCAAGGTCTTACCAGCAGCTGCATGTCGAGGAGTGGGGAATCAAACCCAGTTCTCCCAGATTAGAGTCTGTGCTCCTAACCACTGCATGAAACTGTAGACATATGACCAGTAATTCACCCTACAGGGTAGGGCTGCCAACTTGGGGTTGAGGTGTTCCAAGAGGTTTGCGGGTAGAGCCCAGGAAGGGCCGATTTTGGGAAGGAGAAGGACCTCTGTGGAATATAATGCCATAGAGGCCCATCCTCTAAAGCAGCCATTTTCTCACCAGGAGAATTGATTTCTGTGGTCTGGAGATCAACAGCTATTCTGGAAAATCTCCAGTTCTCATCTGGAGGCTGGCAACTCTGTCCCAAGAAGACTAACAGGAATCCCCAGTGTTCAGAAGAGGAATGTAGTAAGTCTCAATTTACTTGGTCTTGCATTGCTGTATAATGCCATCCTGCTTATAACATCTTGCTAAACCCTAATAAATACTACCTTAATCGCAAGTAATTTGTCGTCATCTTGGGTATCTGAGGAAGCTAAGAGCAGAGACTGACAGGTCCTGACTCTAAAGAAAGACAAGGCATGCAGAAAAGTAGCATAGAAGTATATTTTTAGATTATGCCAGCAGTGTTTTCCCCCGTCAATCACACTTAACCTTTCTGATTCACTTTAAGCACCAGACTAGACAGTTCTTGCATTATTCTAAAAATAAAGTTAAGAAGAATAAAAGGATTATAAAAGAACTGGCAGAGGCACCATACAGAATAGATGATGGCAATACACATTTCACACTAGGGATCTCTTTTGTGTAAAGGAAGACATTGCCGCCATAATGATGGCTGCTGTCATGGTAATTTGCCATAGCAAAAGGAACTGTGTTTCAGCAACATATGCCAACTTTGTAATGTAATTTTCCCTATAATGTAGGAACTTAATTTCTTTGAAATATTGCATTAGAATGTAAATATTCAAGCATAAAGAACCATAAAGAAGTCTAGAAGTACTGGACCAAAGGCTGTCTCACCACTCGCATGATGTCAAAAATTGAATTGCTACAGTGCAATCCTAAACAGAGTTAGATATACCAAGGTCACAGAAGTCTTAGAGGAGTATGATTATGTTTAGGATTGTACTGTAGCAGACCTCTCCCTGTTCTGATTCGGATTCAGCTTCTGAGCTGCCATCTGTGGATGTTTCATGACTTTCCAGGCCCTGTGAGCTATCCACTTCTCCTTCTTCTTCCTCTGTGTTCTTTTTGTCTTTTTTTGAATCTTGCTGTCTTTCCCAAAACTGCTTCGCTTTAATAACAGAGTCAATCTTTCCTTTTTTGCCTTTATAGTTGAACATCAAGCCTTCAGGTAATATCCATCTGTAGGTGGTGGACTTATCCTGTAGATAAGTGGTTAAGTTCTTGTATAATTTCCTCTTCTTCCTTATCTCAAACGGAATGTCTTTTAGGATTGTGATCTCTTCTTCTTTGATTTTCAGTGTAGTCCTGGATGTTGCTTTCAGTATTGTATCTCTTATGGAATTCTTAGAGAATCTGACATATATTTCACCAGGCAGGTTTTTTTTCCCTTAATAAATTCTGAATATGTCTGATAGGCCATATCCATTTTGCTTTGTAGTACTTCCGCCTTGATACCCAGACTCTGGCTTCCGTAGACCCCCCCCCAAAAAAAATCTCCAGGAATTTCCCAAGCTGGAGCTGGCAACCCTAGTCAGGACTGGCCCCAATAAGCTCCCCACAAAGACCAAAGTAGGCCTGAAAAGGGACTCCCCTCACCTTTTTACTGACAGAACCAAGCTTGGTTGCCAGCAACAGCCACAGAGAGGAATGTATGGTTGCCAGCTCTGAGCAGGGAAATATGTGGTGATTTGGGAGATGGATCCTGTGGAGGGTAGGTTTGGGGAGGGGAAGGACCTCAACAGGGTATAATGCCATAGGGTCTACCTTCCAAAGCAGCCATTTTCTCCAGGGGAACTGATCTCTGTCATCTGGAGATCAACTGTAACAGCAGGAGATTTCCAGGTCCCACCTGGAGGTTGGCAACCATAGGGGAAAGAGAGCCACAAAGCAGGAGGTGAAGAGAATGGTTTGACAGCCACTGGCTCACATCAGTAGCCAGCCAGCCATGGAGGAGCCAAGCAGGAGAAGCTTCTTTGTCAGGAGAGACAGCCATTTTGGCATTTTATTCTGACAGGGAGGCAAGAGTGGCCAACCCGGCAGTAAGTGAGCTGGAAAGTGCCAATACGTTAAAGCTTTTATATATATCAGATTGCTTATCTCAGTCAGTTTTATGGACTGGCAGCAATTTCCTTCCCTCTTTCCTTTCTCCCTCCCTTCCCTTCCTTCCTCCTCCCTTCCCTTCCCTTCCTGATTCCAGCCAGGGCTCTTTTCGTAGCAGGAACTCCTTTGCATATTAGGCAACACACCCCTAATGTAGCCAATCCTCCAAGAGCTTACAGAGCTCTTCTTACAGGGGCTACTGTAAGCTCTTGGAGGATTGGCTACATTAGGGGTGTGCCACCTAATATGCAAAGGAGTTCCTGCTACAAAAAGAGCCCTAACACCTCTACTTCCTCAAGGCAGGGTCTATCATCCACCACTTTTTTATTTCATCCTTTCTCCAAGCAGCTCAGGGTGGCATGCATAAGTTCCCCCTTCTCCACAGTGGAAAACATTGGATCTAGGTTTATGTGCTATGCAGAAGCTACCTAGACAACTGTAAGTTCTGCTTCTTCAACCCAAAGTCCTTTAGAAAACTTTATCTTCCAGATGGATGTTTTACAGTGACCTCCAGATGAGTAGTACTTTACAATTCCTAGGTTGCTTTTGTATTGGGTTGCTGTATTCTGCTGAAGATGACTACCCCTTCCCCATCTATATCTTAGCTCGCAGCAACTTATTTATTTATTTAAAAGACAGAAAGCAAATCAAATTGTCCTCAAAGGGGTTTAGAAACAACAGATTAAATACAACACCCACACACAAAACTGGCATCCTATAAGAAGCAACTGAGAAAACTCTTTTTTTTTTTCATTGCCTGCCAGTTTTAATCACATTATAAGCAGGTTAAGCATAGCTATTCTCTGTCGTTTCCAACAGTATTGGCAGCACTGGAAATATCACAATGTGGCTGCATGGGTGGGGAAAATGCCTATGCAAATGTTTGCCTGCTAATTTGCTTTGTTGCCAGCTTGTGTTCCCCACCCCCCACCCCGGTTTGCCTGATAATGCAATCCTAAACTGAGTTACACCCTCTTAATACCATTGACTTCAATGGACTAGAGGGAGGTACCGTAATTTTGCTTAGGGTTGCACTGACAGTAATATAACAAACTTTAGCTATCTAGAATTGTGGCACCATCCCGATTTCATACTTGATCCCAGATTGACTGTGATCATGTATGTGAACTGATAAACGAAACTTTGCCTTCACTTTCAGTTGACTTTGTTTTGCTTACTTATTCAGTACAATTATTGGGGTTTTTTTTAAAGAAAAAAGCTCTCAAGCATCTTGCAAAAATGATGACTCTTTAAAAATTCCTCTGATCACCTTCTTCAGTATACCCTGACTGTCTGGCCAAGTCTAAGGAGTCTACTGTTTAGTGATTCAAATCTGTTTTAGTAATTCAA
The DNA here is from genome assembly GCF_001447785.1 of Gekko japonicus. NCBI lineage: Eukaryota > Metazoa > Chordata > Lepidosauria > Squamata > Gekkonidae > Gekko > Gekko japonicus. The sequence continues at coordinate 96,283 of NW_015162494.1, forward strand.
ATCTCTGTACCCAATTTGAGCATTATGTGAGGTAGAATGAACCATTAGCCACCTGTTTCATTTGGAATTTAAGCCACTGGTTGCAATGGGGGGGGGGAGAATGTCTAAGTACTGAGCAAAAGGGAAATAACATTGGGTGTTATTTGAGAGAACACAATTCTCTGTCCCTAGATCTAAAACTTAGCTCAACATAGGTAAATTAAGACATATTTACAGTGCAATCCTCAAAATCTAGTCAATGAGCTTAAACTGTGTAATTCACCATAGGACTGCACTGTTAAAGTTACCAGTTTTCAGCTGCCATCTTTTAAAAATTTTATTCACGTCAGTCATCTATAGAAGCCACGTTTTCCACCTAGCCCACATGGCTTGTCTTCTCCCCCACCCAGTGAAGACCAACAACACACACAAACTCCCTCTCAGAATCTCCAAGAATTCTCCAGTTCCTTTATAAAAGAATTTATCTTTATTTTATTCCCATCAGACTTGACCCATCCTACCTGGGAGAAAATTCGAGCCTTCTGGATCCAAAAGCTACAGAATATGTTCTCTTGTCTTGTTGACGGCCCATCATTGCTGTAGCAGGTTTCAGATGTCATGTGTTCATGTACCAGGAAGCTAGCAACCACACATATCAGGGGTGCATTCTCCTGATTTGCATGACCGCCGAGTTATCTGAATAGGAGCACTATCAGTGCATTCCTATGTGGAGTTGCTCCACTCTAAGTCCACCAAAGTTAATGGATTTAGACTAGGGTAATTTTGCATAGGATTGCACTCTAAGTGTATTTTGCATGCTTCTGTGGTTTGGCATGCATAGTTGGTGGCCTTCTGGTACAGGTGGATATAGGTACGAAAAGGGCTATGATCTTCTGCAGTTCCGAGGTAAAATCGGGGAGTTGGAGTGCTTGGTGCTGGAGGGAAAAATAGACATTGTGGGTATTTCAGAAACTTGGTGGGAATTCTGTGGTTTGGCATGCATAGTTGGTGGCCTTCTGGTACAGGTGGATATAGGTACGAAAAGGGCTATGATCTTCTGCAGTTCCGAGGTAAAATTGGGGAGTTGGAGTGCTTGGTGCTGGAGGGAAAAATAGACATTGTGGGTATTTCAGAAACTTGGTGGGACGAGGAAAATCGGATATAGTGATTCCCGGTTATATATTAGATCGGAAGGATGGGGGGGGG
>NW_015162494.1:100045-108325 GCF_001447785.1 Gekko japonicus
GAATGATAAAAGGGTTGGAACACTTTCCCTATGAGGAAAGGTTAAAGCGCTTAGGGCCCTTTAGCTTGGAGAAACGACGACTGAGGGGTGACATGATTGAGGTTTATAAGATTATGCATGGGATAGAGCAGGTAGAGAAAGTGTAGGCTTGCCAATTCCCCCCGGGGGGGCGGGGAAACCCCCGCCCCAGAGGCCTGTTCCCTGCCGGCAGCGGATCGGACCCCGGGGGGAACTCCACCTCAACGTGCACGTCACCCGGCAGTGACGCGGGCACGCTGGGGGCGGGGCCATGATCATCCGAGGGAAAACTCTATGGGTTTCCCTCGGATGGTTGTGGCCCTGTCCCCAGCGTGCCTGCGTCACTTCCGGGTGACGTGGATGTGGCACGTGCATGCTTGGCACGTGCGTGCTTCTCACGCGCGCTCCAGTCGCCAGCCGGGAGTCCTCCGCTGCAGCTCTATTCACACTTGGCAACCCTAAGAAAGAGGTACTTTTCTCCCTTTCTCACAATACAAGAACTCGTGGGCACTCAATGAAATTACTGAACAGTCAGGTTAGAACGGATAAAAGGAAGTACTTCCAGGCTGAGGGCTAACCGTGGGAAAGTGGTTTGTATAGCTCTTCCCCGACCTGGTGGTGGTGGAAAGTGCTGTCAAGTCATAGCTGATTTATGGTGACCTTGTTGGGTTTTCAAGGCAAGAAACATTCAGAGGTGGTGTGCCATTGCCTGCCTGCACGTTATGCCTCTGGTGTTCCTTGGAGCTCTTCCCATCCAAATACTAGCCAGGGCTGACCCTGTGTTGCTTCTGAGATCTGATGAGATCGGGCCAGCCTGGGCTATCCAAGTCAGGTCCTTGTCCTACCTAGGAAGGCTATTTTAGACTACTTTCTGAGCATCAGAATGGTGAAAAATAAATATTTATCTTCCCAGCTTGTACACTTAAACGAACGTGTTGGGGGTGAGGTGTCATTTCACCACATTGTTGTCGGTCTTTCTACTTATTTCCATGCTGCAGAACAGCAATGCATATCACTGCTATACTGCCTTTGTGATGATGGCTGTTTCCACTTGGAATGGTTACCAGCCCAGGATGTTGTAACAGTTGAGGAGGGTAGTGATGCTTTTCATTTTACATGTAAAGCTCTTTATACAGACTTCTAACAGAAATCCAAATGTTCTGAAGCCACTGTACCTATATCTAGGTTGAAACCTGCATATCGTTAATGAGTCACCACATGATTTATTTTTCAAGAGTCCACTTATCAATAAGGGAACATCCAGAAACCTTATGGGGGTTTATCCCCCCCCCCCCGCCCCGCTGATAGAGAAGCAGGTAGTCATAATAATTAACAACGCATTTCAAAAATGCTGGGATTTTCATTTGTAATCATCTGTGAAAAATTCAGAGGCTAGACAAGATAGCAGTGACTGACATAAGGGAATGAATAAAAACCAAAAATGTGGTAATTGCAGGAAAATACAGGTGTGGAACTTGCTTACTAAAGAGATATTCCTAGCCCTTAGATTTTGTTGTTGTTCAGTCGCACACTTGAGTCCGACTCTTCGCGACCCCATGGACCACATCACTGCAGGCCCTCCTATCTGCCGTCGTGCTCTGGAGTTTGTTTAATTTTATGTTCGTTGCCTCATTAACACTGTCTAACCATCTCATCCTTTACCATCCCAGTCTTCTTTGACCTTCAATCTTTCCCAGCATCAGGGTCTTCTCCAGTGAGTGCTCCCTTCTCATTTGGTGGCCAAAGTATTCGAGCTTCCGATTCAGTATCTCTGGCCTTCCAGGGAACAGTCAGGGTTGATTTCTTTTAGGATTGACTGATTTGATCTCCTTGCAGTCCAGGGAACTTTCAAGAGTCTTCTCCAGCACCATAATTCAAAAGAATCTATTCTTCGGCACTCAGCCTTCCTTATAGTCCAACTCTCACAGCCATACAGTACTACTGGGAATACCATTGCTTTTACCATACGGGCTTTTGTTGGCAAGGTGATGTCTCTACTTTTTATTATGCTGTCTAGGTTTGCCATCGCTTTTCTCCCAGGGAGCAGGCGTCTTTTAATTTCATGGCTGCAGTCACCGTCTGCAGTGACCTTGGATCCCAGGAACGTGAAGTCTGTCACTACTTCCACGACTTCCCCTTCTATTTGCCAAGGAGTGATGGGTCCGGATGCCATGATCTTAGTTTTTTGGATGTTGAGCTTCAAGCCCACTTTTGCGCTCTCCTCTTTTACCCTGAGCAAGAGGATCTTTAGTTCGTCTTCACTTTCTGCCATTAGAGTGGTATCGTCTGCATATCTGAGGTTGTTGATGTTTTTCCCAAGAATCTTAATTCTGTCTTCTGGATAATCCAGGCTGGCATTTAGCATGATGCACTCTGCATATAAATTAAATAAGCAAGGTGACAATATACATCCTTGTCGTACTCCTTTTCCTATGCTAAACTAATCAGTTGTTCCACTTAGCCCTTAGATTAGAAAAGGGCTAATCATGCAAAAAATCATTGCCAAACCCACAGGGAAAAAAAAATGTTTTGCATCTTAAGTCTGCCAATCATTTTAATCCTATTTTCAAAGAACAACATTTCCATAATCACCAAACTGATTTTAGCTGAAAATGTAGCTCATACCTATATAGCCATGTGCCAATTATGAAACAAACCAAAAATCCATGTCTGCAGCTTCTTTAAATTGATAGTCAGAATTCTCTAAATCAGTCTGTTTGAATTGCTTCAAATTCAGTCTATTAGTTAGGGCAATGTACTGTGCCATTCTATGCAGAGCCGATTTCCGTGGGCTTAGAAGGGTGTAACTCTGCTTAAGATTTCACAGAAATTCTCCTTCTTCCTCCACTCCCCCCACCCCAACTCATTATATTCATGCATACCAGTAAGATGTTTTGCAAGGTCCAGACTACATGATATGTTTGGATGAGTTGGGTTGAGAATTCCCCGACCTGACTCATATTCCTCGCAGCCAGATGGCGGCTGTGAGCGACTTATTTCCCAAGTGCCTCAGGGCCCAATTCAGATCAGAACGGTGGCACAGTAGGGAGAACAGGCTTTATCCTCTGCCCACTTTGTTTTCCTGACCCTGGTCATGTCCAAACATATCATGTAGTCTGGAACTTCGTGATAGGAACTGCAGTAGCAGTGCTTCCAGTGGAAGATGACCATCATGTAGTCTGGAACTTCGTGATAGGAGAGGAACTGCAGTAGCAGTGCTTCCAGTGGGAGATGATCCCATACCACCCTCTCAGGCATTTCCCCCTCCGATGGTGGTGGAAAGTGCATCAAGTCACAGCTGACTTATGGCGGCTCCATAGGGTTTTCAGGGCAAGAGACGTTCAGAGGTGGTTTGCTGTTGCCTGTCTCTGCATTGTGACCCTGGGCTTCCTTCAGTGATGGTTGGGGGGCGGTCCATCTGCCCCAGGTGCAGCTTGAGGAAGACCCTTGAAAGAAGCCCTCAAAGCCAGCCACATACTTCATTGAGCTGATTGTTTTTTCCTTTTATGTTTAAAGTGCAGTTCTGGCTGAAGCCACTAGGGGCGCAGGGAAGCATGAGCACAGCAAAAAGCACACTAGGATCAATCAACTAAGGATGTGGTCACATGGCAAGCTTACTGCGATTTCTTCCTGCTGTAGATTTGATTTGGGGTATTTTTAGCGGGTTCAGATGATCACACATCCCTTGCCTTGCGCAACAAGGCTCCCGGCACCGTCCAAACAGCCACACTGCCCAAATAGCGGCGCGGCACAATTTTTTTAAAAAAATCTTTGTGCATGCGCACATATGTGCATATGCACAAATAATTTTTTTAAAAAATTGTGCCACACCAAACAAAATGAACTACCGATGTGTAACTGAGCCATTTGCAGATTTCATCTATACCGTCAGAAGGCCTTGCTACATTTCTGCAGTGCCTCTGGTCTGTGGCTCTGAATTAGCCTTACAAGGTTGCTCCAGATAAATGGATTTGAGCTTTGCAGCCAAATTTTGACCTCTGAAATCATCCCTGCACTGCATCCAATTGTTTGGCAGTGGCAGAACTGAAATGCATCAATCTGGTAATGGTTATCTTGAGTCCAAAAATTGGCAATCTGGAGAGGACCATTAACACACACACACAATGGAAAACAACGAGTGGGGAATTCGTCTAAAGATCGTAATACTTTACAGTATCCTTGGAGTACTAGGATGGGGGGATGTATGCCCATTTGTCCCAGGTTGAGGATGCTATAGGCTTTTAAGGGCTCTGATGGCTTTGAAGCTAAAAGGGCTGGGTGATACTATGATCAGATAAAAACCACTTCTTCAGACCCTGATTAATTACCCCCTGTGGACTCCGATGGCCACATACTCCCTTCTAGTGCTCTACCACTCTGATACAGGGCAATAAGGGCAACTTCCTGCTCCCCTAGTCCTGAATCCCATAATTGCACTGCAACACTAGACTTATTTCTGAGGTTAGAAGTAAGGGAACAGGGAGCTGGTCATCTAGTCCAAAATCTCAACAGCATCTTATTACTGCACTGCTTATCCCATTCATGCAATTCCTTGTGGGTCTCTCTCTACTTGTTCTTACTGCTACCATTTCTTTTATATACTGTTTAAACTGTGAGTGTGACAGCCATTTTAGCTTTTTTTAATCCCTACACCCTTATAAATTCAATATAAAGTATGTAACTTTTTTTGTAACTGTTATATACTGAGATAATGATATCAGTGCTAGCGAGGCCATGCGGCCATGCATACCTTCGGGTGCTAGAACAATAGAGGAATCGGATCCTAGGGCAGACCAATCGGAGTGCCCAGATTCTAGAGTAGAACTGTGATGGACTCCTCCACTGTAAATAGCCTATCACTGGTGTTGGGGTGTGTGTTGGGTGTGGGGTACTGCAGCGATATAAGTGGGGCTCGGACCTCGCTAGTTTGTCTTTCATTTTGCTTGCTAATAAACCAGGAGCTGATCACTACTCAATGCCTTCAAACTCAGTACATTATAGTAACATATTCAAATATCTAGTAACAGGGGTAGGATACAAGTCTATGTAAATAAATAACAAGGAAAGAAATGACACACTCCTAGATGTTTTAATATAGTTCAGGGTGTCTGTCCATCTGCCCAACATATGTCATGGAAACTGTGTCTCACCTGATAGGGTTACACTTGCAATGACAAGGACTGAAAGCGCTGCCTTGAAATCTCTAATCTTCAGATAAGGTATCTTGATGACACAGTGCTATAAACATCTGTCTAATTGCTGTCCAGGGGGAGAAATGCAAAAGGACAGCCCCAAGGCTCCCAGAGGGCTATAAAGCACAGTTCTAAACAGAGATACACAGTTCTTTTTAAATATTTTATTTATAAATTTTCCACAATATATAATATTACAAATAATAAACCTTATATACATTTGAGTCTATTTTTCCATATGTTATTTGTCCATTTATATACTCTCAACCATCTTTTAAGTTGTATATTGTCATTTTCCTTGAAGTATTAAACTCAATTTATCTATTTCTGCCATTTCTAACAACTTGAATGCTATTTCCTCTCTTGGGGGGGTCCTTTCTAATTTCCAATACTTGGCTAACAAAATTCTAGCAGTCGTTAGGATATATATCAACATATAAACATCATTTCACTAATAATGCTCCGGAATTATATTTAACAAAGCCATTTATGGAGTTAAGACAAAGTTCATATTCATTATTTCTGATATTATCTTTTGCACCATCAACCAATAGCTATAAACGTTTCCACATTGCCACCACATATGAAAGAATGGTCCTACATTCACTTTACACTTCCAACAATTTTTGAAGCATTAGGATGACATTTGGCTATTCTGTCAGGGGACCAATACCATCTATGAAATACTTTGTAAATATTTTCTTTATAGTTAATGGCCCTCATATATTTAACTGTTTTCCACATTTTTGACCATGTGTCTATACTATATCCTATATCCCTCATCCATGCAATCATAGTTGTCTTAACTGTTTCATCTTGCATGTATTCTTCTAATAGAAATCTATAAAATTTCTGAATCATTTTATCACTTGATGAAAATCAAATTTTATCCAATTCGGTTTTAGTCTCCTGGAAACCTATTACAATGTCTTTGTTAAATCTAGATTGAAGTTGTAGGCTTTCCCACCATGTCAGCTTTATATTGTGTGAGCAGAGCAGAGCAGGATTTCCTCCAATTTTAGTTTACTGTTTTTATCTAGCAACACTTCATAACTTTCTCTATCATTTTTGTTGATAAGGGAAGGTTTTATGAACGCTTCTAATGGCGATACCCATGTTGGTATTTTTCTATAATATCTTTCTTTTACATCATTCGAAATTCTTATTAAGGCACCTCTTATCATATGATGTCTAAAGTTTGAATGTATTTTATCCTTCTTATACCACACATACGGATGCCAACCCATGCTTAAATCATGTCCTTCTAAGTTTAGACTTCTTATATTTTCCAGGGTTAGTCATTCTTTTATCCAGCCTAAAGATACCGCCTGATAGTATAATTTAGGTAATCCAAATCCACCTCTTTCTTTTCTATCTTGTAACGTTTTCCATTTAATTCTTGATCTTTTGGGATACCAAATAAATTGTTTGGTCATTTTGTCAAGGTCTAAAGAGAATTGTGGTCTTTTCAATATTTTGAGCCATGAATAAAAATCTCGGAAGTATGTTCATTTTTATGGTAGCTATTCTACTTTGGCCACCAAATGAGAAGGGAGCACTCACTGGAGAAGACCCTGATGCTGGGAAAGATTGAAGGTCAAAGAAGACGGGGACGGCAAAGGATGAGATGGTTAGACAGTGTCATAGATGCAACAAACATGAAATTGAGCAAACTTCAGAGGACAGTGGAGGACCGGAAGGCCTGGCGTGATCTGGTCCATGGGGTCGCGAAGAGTCGGACTCGACTGTGCGACTGAACAACAACAACATTCTACCCATAAGTGACAGCTGCAAGTCTTTCCATCTTAATAAATCTTTCCTAATTTCTTCAAGTAATTCATTATAGTTGTCTTCTATTAGTGTACTGTTTCTGTTAGACATTATTATTCCAAGATGTTTGACTTTTTTCACAATTTCCACGTATGTTAATTTATGTAACTCCTGTATCTTGTTTGGCAAGCAGTTTTTGGTTTTTATTTTCATCTTCAAATTAATTTTTAAACCTGCTAAATGTCCATAATCTTGAATTGTTCTTAACACATGAGTAATAGAGGATACTGGGTTTTCTAATATATACACCAGATCATCTGCAAAAGCTAATAATTTAAACTCTTCTCCTCTTATTTTGAGACCTTGTATTTGATTGTTTTCCAGTGCGAAGATAAATAGTAGTGGTGATAAAGGGCAACCCTGCCTTGTTCCTTTTTGAATCTCAATAGTTTTCGTCATATCACCATTTATCATAGCCTAGAGATACACATTTCTAAGTCCACTGAAGTCAGTGGGTTTAGAAGGGTGTAACTCTGCTTAGGATGACACTGTCAGTCATGATGACTTGCATTCTTTGAATCTTTTCTGACACTGGGAGAAGAATTTAACCTTAAATGTTGTGGATTATAATGTTTCAAGGGACATTGGCCTGCAAAATATTTCAAGGGCCACTGCACGCCTTACGCCAGTACAAAACCCAAGTCCCACCCATGCTGTCTGGTTGCTCTGGGAATGCTGCTGCAGCTGGAATTAAACTGCCAACTTTCTTCTTCAGATCTATAATTACACTGATATTTTTAAAATACTTAATCTAATCTTAATACTTCCAAAATTGGACAAAGGAAACACGTAGCCTTGTTGTATTGTATAACCATGTGAAACCCAAAGGAACTAGTCAAATAACTGGGGGGGCAAAATATCTGAAATATTAACTAAAACGGGGTGTTTTTCCACAACCCAGAAAGTATTTTTTTTACATAAAGCTGTACATTTCTTCTGCAAGAGAAAACCATATGTCAAAATGCTACATTTTTAGACTTTCAACAGTTCTACACTCTCTAGTAAAGTTGTAGGTTGCTTAATACCAGAGAAAGAGACAGTACTGTAAGGCCAAATATGAACACTTGAAGAAGACAAAATACAAACGGATGACAACTAAGTACAAACTGATGACAAGCTCCAGCCAAAGTGTGCTCCAATTTAATTGATTTTTCAGTGGGTGAAATCTCCAGTGTGGCCCTAAATAGAGTTACACCCTTCAAAGATCAATCACATCAATGAACTTGGAAGAATATGACTC
>NW_015162494.1:108381-109766 GCF_001447785.1 Gekko japonicus
TACAGCCCATTCATTTAAAAAAAACCTCTCCTTAATGGGATTTATTGATAAATAAGTGGAACCTCAATTCTCACTTGTAACCAGTGTGCAGAACCACACACTGGAAAACTAGGTGTTGCTTCTATGAAATAGGGTTCAGAAAAGCTAGATGCGAGGCAAAGCAAGCCCTGACCTGGATAGCCCAGGCTAGCTGGATCTTGACATACCTTGGAAGCTAATCAGGGTTGACCCTGGCTGGTATTTGGATGGGAGACCGCAAGTCAGGCAATGACAAACCAACTCTGAACTCTCTTGCCTTGAAACCCCCCAGGGGGTCGCCATATGTCAGCGGTGACTTGACAGCACTTCCCACCACCACCAGGGCAAGGGAAATCAAAGGGACCCTCGGTGGAGAGTGGCCCCTGGCTTCTGGAAGATCTCCTCAAGAAGGTCCATATTGCGAGAACCTAAGATAATGGTTTCCCAGGTGTGTCAGGATATGAACAATGTTCTTTGCAGTTATGATGCAGCTCTTATTGAAAAGCCACACTATATTTTAATATTAAATGAGGAAAGTTCCTTGAAATACAGAACAGGTGGCAAGCCTAGGAATAGCAGACGCTGTACAAGGCCGAAGGATTGGAAATATTATTCCAGCTCAGTGTGTGTATATATAATTATATATAATTCTCTCTCTCTCTCTCCACAATTTTTATTGTATGCCAGTATAGCGCATTCCTCCCTTCCCCGCCTTCGGCTCAACTTTTAAGAGATCGAGGCGAGCAGGAAGCACTTCCTCCGCGCTCCTCCCCCTCTCCATTGATCAACTTGTACCTTGGAGACAGCCTTGGCCAGCCTTTCCCACCCCCACCCCCCACAGCCGCCAGCTTCCCTCCTCTGTTTCTCCGCTTGTCCCTCGCTCTCCCCTCCCCCGCTCGCCACTGCCTTGTGACACGCACATTGTGGGAGTGTGTGTGTGTGTAGGGGGCTCTTCGCTTGCCAGCTTCTGCCTGCGCCCTGCTGCAGTAGTCATGGCTGCGGATGGGGTAGATGAACGCTCCCCTCTGCTGTCAGCCCCCGGCTCGGGCAATGTCACGCCTACAGCACCGCCGTATTTTCCAGAAAGCAGCCCTAGAGGGAAGGGGAGGCCCCCCCCCCCCCCGGGTCCCCTATATGCCTCTCCCCAGAGACGCTCATTTTCGCTGGTCTCGTCTCTTGGCTGCCGTTTCTAACTTAGGCTGGGAGAAGGAGGACGGATTGTGGGGAGAGGGGTGCATTGTTGGTGCCTTGTCGGTAGCCGCTTTAGAGGATTTTATGCCATTGCAGCGGTTTTCCCGGCGTCTTAGAAAGAGGAGAAAGTGTTTGTGTGGGTGGGGGACTTTACAGTGTGTGTCTCTCCCCCCCCC
>NW_015162494.1:109862-123026 GCF_001447785.1 Gekko japonicus
GGGGGGGGGGGCGACCATTTGCTGTGCACATGTCTCTCGTGTCCTTGAAGGAAGGTTTGAGCTCCGAGGATTTAACTCTGCATTGCTTCTCATTTTTCCCCTCCCCCAATTCTGCTGAATCGGGGCTTTCTTGGAGGTGGGGGGGAGGCTTAGTCCCTCCGACGCCCTAACGAACACTTTTGGGGGCGTGTGAATCTCCTGTGTATTTCACGCAGCCACTTTCTCCTTGTTCTTAGTTTAAAAATCCATCTCGTGGTTGGGGAGGGATACAGGATTGGTTTGTACTGCACATGTTATGCAAAATTGACTGTAAAGTCTAACATTTCTGCTAGTGCTTACCAAGATATAGATGAAGGCAGGATCAGTTTCTAAATAAGACTTGACAAGGCTCAAGTTGACTTAAAGGGCTTGTCCTCGGACCTGAAAACACTCCTGTTCCTAGATGTCTGTTGGTTGATTCTGCTTAGAAGGCACTCTGTACGTGCTTGTGAAACTTCAGTTTATTAGTGTCTTATATGATCCAAACAGGTTTTGGTGTAAGGGCGATTGACCCTTTTCATTCTGGCTTTAGGTTCTTGCCCCTGTGAGTGATGCATCTGACTGCCATAGAAATCTAAATCTACTTTGCCTTTTGCTGAAACTCTGTTGTTGGTTATCAAAGTCAGTTTGGGTGGTGAAAGCCTAGGGCAGACTCCCTGTAGTATAGCAAAAGGAAGGTTTGAATGCCTAGTGCATTCTTAGGCCTCATAAACAGGCTGGGCCTGATATTTGCTGTGTTTTAGGCAGATCTCTCTGAGGTTCCAGAACAATGGGTAGTTCATGACAAGAAGGGTCTTGTTATTAGCAACTGCGTTTAGGCTCTGATTTGAACAGTTTTTTTTTTAATTTAATAAAGTGTTTTGAAACTGTCAAGGAGACTTGAAACAGCTGACTCATAATGTTCAATTAACATGTTAGGACTCAAAAATGTAATTTGCTGTTTCAGTTAGAAGTGGTGTTATATCTAGTGGTTAAACTAAATTGTGTTGAGGGAAGCAGAATGGATTGATTTTTTTTTAAAAGTCTGGTTTAAATCCTTGATTTGCATCAGTTGTTTTCACTGGTACTTTGCTAAAGAGTGAAACAGACTTATTGTTTTAGGTGAGAATGAGTAGCTGTCTTAACTCATAGTAGCAAAACAAAATTAAAGACCAATAGTACCTTACAGACCAACAAAGTTTTCCAGGGGATAAGCTTTCCTGAGTTTCATTATACTAATTAGTTAATCTAAGCACTAAATCATGTTCATCCTACAACAAAATAAAGCAGTTACACTACCTAGGTGGGCATACATCTTTCCAGTGTTGCTTTATGATAGATTCTGCTCAATTTCCTATATTCATCCATCTTTCCCAGATTCCTCCCCAGAAACACAAAGTAACTAAACAACTAAAACTCTTGTTCATTTAAGCCGATGAGTCTTTGTACATGTCTTTGTTTAGAGATAGCTCAGGGCACAGGACTTTCAAGAACAAGGACTGGTTGTTTATTTTGGTACGATGAAAGGGAAATGTCCAACAGAGTAAGTGCGTAACTGGAGAACGGAACAAGTAGCAAAGTTCAGGTTCTTAGTGTGAAAATGTGAGTGTACAAGATCAGAGAAGTCAGCAGAGTGGATGAGCATAATAAACAGGATGGTATCTGGAGGAGGCAAAGCCCAGCCTTTGGTGCTAGTCATGATGACCAATGCTCCCTCTAAGCTGTGGAGTCTGGTGAGCAAAAATTCTACTTTGTGAGCTACTGGCATTAAAGTTGTGAGCGAGTGATTTGGCTACTGTATAAATTAGTTTGCTCTGGAGCCATCCTTCCCGAGCGAAGACAAAAATCTATGAGCTGGAGGCTAAAAAGTTGTGAGCTAGCTCACACTAACTCAGCTTAAAGGGGACACTGGTCATGACTTGCCATCCCTTGACCCCGAGTATCAGGCCCATCATAAAAATATACAGCATGAGCAGTTGTGCTACATGTAATAATGTTTGACCTCTAAACAGTATTTTCCCATGGATCTTTATTTTCTTTAAAAGCAGACTTTTGACAGGGGATCACTAATTTGGTTTCGAGAGATTATATGTGCTTCTACATTTTCTATTCTGATTTAATTTTAATCAGCTTACTTAAAATAATAACAATTTACAATATGTATTTTTATTTAAATTTTTAGTTTATATTTTAAAATGTGAGGGGTGTTTACTTCTGCCTCTTCTCCCTGGTTCATATCTTCTTTCTGGCTGCCAACTCCATCTTGGGACATTTCTGGAAGTTTGGGGGTAGAGCCTGGTGACTGGGATTTAGTGACAGGAGGGACCTCAGTGGGGTAGAATGCCATAGCATCCATCCTCCAAAGCAGCTGTTTCCTCCAAAAGAACTGATCTATGATGTCTGTAGATCAGCTGTGATTCTGGGAGATGTTCAGGCTGCACCAGGAGGCTGGCAATGCTAATTCCTGTTGGCATGTGTTAGGATGCATAGAGAACCTGTGGACTGCAACAGTACTTCAGCTGAGGTAAATGACATTACCACACAACCTTCAACCAGTGAGGATGACCAAAAACACTTTAGGCCTTTAGTAAGAGATGGGTATGGAAAATAAATATTGGCTGTGCTATCCAGCAAAACTTAAATACTTTTAAATTCTTTTAATCTCAGTGAGGGAGAGTTGGACATATGCGTAAATCTTTCAGATTGAAATCTGTGTGATTTAAAAGTACTTAACTTTGGTTGGGTCAAATAATCAAAAAGGTAGCTGTATTATTTTACATTTTATATTATGGAAGCAACAAAACACTGACTTAATTTTAAGTTGAAAGTGCATAAAATTTAAACACACCAAGTATACACAAAGTGATTGAAGAGCATCTGTGAAATGAGATATCACCTCTACGATATGTTTGGTGTAGTGGTTAAGTGTGCGGACTCTAATCTGGGAGAACTGGGTTTGATTCCCCAGTCCTCCACATGCACTTGCTGATGTGACCTTGGGTCAGTCACAAGCTCTGGCACAGCTGTTCCTGAAAGAGCAGTTTGTGTCAGAGTTCTCTCAGCCCCACCCACCTCACAGGGTGTCTGTTGTGGGGAGGGGAAGGGAAAGGAGTTTGTAAGCCGCTCTGAGACTCCAAGTGAAGGTCGGGGTATAAATCCAATCTCTTCTTCTTTTCTCTTCTATGAGACAGTGATGACAGTCCCCGAGGGATAGTAGATTCTTTGTACACACAGCCATGCTGATCTAGCAGATTCATGTGTAATGAGTGTGCAGTGCACAGAAGGCCTTCCCAATTCATGTTAAAAGGAGAGATGAAGTTTTGCATGCATAGTTGAGTGAACATGTGGAGCTGCTCCGGCATGCAAGTAGGGAAACCTGAGCAAATGTGAATTCCTTAGAGGCAGTGAAGCTCTGCAAATTGACTTAGCTTTTGTATGTATAGTTGCACAACCATAGATAGGTATTATATCCAGATTGACAAGCTCTGGTTTGTGGTTTCCCTTCTAACCATTCTAAACCAGCTTCAAACCATGGTTTGCTGGTTTTGTTGTAATAGCAAGTTATGGTTTCTGTTAAGTTGGGAGTTGCCAGTTAACTATAAGTGTGCAAGGGAAGGGAAGAATGTACAGGCAAGTGGATTACTATTGTATCTGAACCATCCCTGTTGCTGGCCATGAGGTTTGTGAGTAAGCACAGATTTGATCCAAAGCCTGGCTCCTCCCAAGGCCAATGGTTCACCATCTAGACCACACTGGCTGGGGCTGTTTTCATGTTCTCCTGGTTTGATCAGGGCTTTTTTTGTAGAAAAAGTCCAGCAGGAACTCATTAGCATAATAGGCCACACCCAACAGCAGAAACTCATTAGCATATTAGGCCACAGCCTTGTCAGCACAGCTCATTAGCATATTAGGCCGCATTCCCATGTTACCAGAAGTGTGGTCATCCAGTCACGCCCACCTTTTGCTTCTTATTCTGTTGACCTTGTTTGTGGTCAAAACGGCCAGGGCTTTTTTTGTAGCAGGAACTCCTTTGCATGTTAGGCCACACACCCCTAATGTAGCCAATTCTAATGCGTTTCTGCTGTTGGGTGTGGCCTATTATGCTAATGAGTTCCTGCTGGGCGTGGCCAACTTGGGAGCCAGCCGGAACTCCATTCCTGTACGTTCCTGCCCAAAAATAGTCCTGGGTTTGATACTAGCTCTAGGACTGGAGTTGCTCTGCTTTCAGTTGCCTCATGTAACTCCTGCCTGAGGGCTTTATGTGTTAGCTGATTTTATGTGCAACTCTTAGTCTACATGTTTTTCCAACAGTCCTGAAAACAAAAGCTCTTTCCTTGCTAGACAGTAGCCTTTCTGTACATTCTGGTAATATTAAATTTTTGATTTACATTGCTAATTATGTACAAAATAGAAACTTTGAAATGTGTTATACTGAGCACAGATTTGTTTGGGTTTTTTGTTTTTACAAAAACTCAAAATAAAATAAATAAAGCTTTTAAAAATTTCCTCTCACCCATACTGAAGCACTGTGATCAAGGCTGCATTTTCTGAAGTCATTTCAAACTCCCTTATGGTGTGAATGTTTCTAGTGGCCTTGATTGCAGAAGCCTTCTCTTTGTGCACCCCAGTAAGGAGCTTGCTAATTACTCTAATGGATATGTGTTGGTGCTGGCATACAGACGCCAATCTGAGAGTTCAGTCAAGTATCCTTTTTCAAGTGCTGCTGTTAGTGTAATGGCATCTGCCTTGTCACAAGAAAGGACTTGTCCCCATGTGTGTTTTATGCAGACAGAGAGGCCACTAAAAATCATGTGTCTTCCTGCATCTAAGTATTCCTTTGTAAGTTGTGAGGTAAGATAATGAATAGGTAGGTGGCTGACTTTTAAGCAGTGGTACTCACTTCATGGGTCTCAGACAGCAATATTTGCAGTTACCATAATCCAAAACAGCCACATTTACTTCCATCCTTGGCGATGTTCCCTCTAAGCTGTAGAGCCTTGTGAGCAAAAATTCTACTTTGTGAGCTACTGGCATTAAGGTTGTGAGCGAGCAATTTGGTTACTGCATAAATTAGTTTGCACTGGAGCCATCCTTCTGGAGCTCGGACAAAAATGTGTGAGCTGGAGGCTAAAAAACTGTGAGCTAGCTCACACTAACTCAGCTTAGAGGGAACACTGATCCTTGGCATGAGGCCTGGACTTCAGTGAAGCTCACAGCTCACTTGTTCCTTTGGATGTACCTGTTTCAAAGTGAGAACTACCAGCTTACCAAGCAATGGTCCTGCCCACTTTCCTGAAACATGGGAGCAGGTGCCACACTGGGGAACAGTGCTCAAAAGAGCCACAAGTGCATGTCCAAGAGTCACATGTGGCTCCCATTGCTTTTTACTATTATAATTTATTTAATTTATACCCCGCCCTATCCCACAAGTTAGATATCCACAGCTGCAACAAGTGGCAGAGAATGGATACTGTACCTTCATGTTTCAGTACATTAGTAATTGATTTTAGAAATGACACAGCAATATCCAGCAAAGATACAAGAATTTACAGAGCATACAGGATTGTGAAGAACAGTTGAAATCCTACATGGAAAATTATTAAACATTTATAATGAGTGTATAAAAACAAAAAAGTGAAGTTTAATATTAAAGGAACTGTTAAATTATGAGGGTAGTATGAGATGATTTACTTCTGTGGAAGAGGTAATGCTACAGGGTATACAGGTCTCTAGGTAGCCTGCCAAGCAGTGGAGCTGATGCTTAGTTACAGTTGCCAAAGAGTGGTTTTCTCTCTAAAGTTTTCAGAGAGGGTCTCATTTGTATGGGACAGATGGATTCAGAATTCATCACTTCTGATTAGGGTGGGTAGCCCCACCTTCCAGCAGGAGTAGAGGATCCCCTGCCTCTTGTTTCTCACCACTGCTCCAAGAAGTTGTGGGAGATCATCAGGCTGATGGCATGACATCACTTTCAGGTTTTCCCTGAAAGGGACATCAGTTGGCTCTAGGAATCTCTGGTAGCTCATGGCTATACCATAGAGCTCCTGTCATTTCCTAGAGAGGTGTGATGTCACTGCTTGGTTTTCTTTGAAGTGACGCAATGTTTTCTCCAATGGCTGCTCTATATCCATGCCCCCAGGTAAGAACATAAGAGAAGCTTATCAGGCCAATGGCCCATCCAGTCCAATGCTCTGTCACACAGTGGCCAAAAACACCAGGTGCCATCAGAAGGTCCAGCAGTGGGGCCAGGACACTAGAAGCCCTCCCACTGTTGCCCCCCCCAAGCACCAAGAAAACAGTGCATCACTTGCCCCAGACCGAGAGTTCCTATCTATACCTTCCCTTTTATCAACCTCATTGAGACTAGCTTTCCACCGCTTAAAGGAATCCTTCTTACCTTTTACAACTTCCATTACTTTGTTAACCATGCAGGCTTTTTTCTATACCAATTTGTGCCTTTTTTAACCTGCAGTATATATATATTTTTGAGCTTCTAGGATTTTAGTTTTAAATAGTCTCCAAGCTTCCCCAATATTTTTGACCCTTTCTACTTTTCCTTTCAGTTTCCTCCTTGCATGTCCCCTCATATCAGAGAAGTTACCCCTTTTAAAGTTAAAAGTGGTGGTGTCAGTCTTTTTGGGCAACTCCCTATTTATACAAATGTTGAATTCAATAACATTATGATCACTGTTCCCAAGCAGTGTAATCACTTTTACATGTCTCTCCAGGTCTTGGGCGTTACTTAGGACCAAATCCAGGATCGCCTCTCCCCTGGTAGGTTCTGTGACCATCTGTTCCATAGCACAGTCATTCAGAATGTCTACAGACTCAATCTCTTTTTCCCGATTTGAACACATGTTGACCCAATCAATGTGTGGGTAGTTAAAATCACCTATTACGAGTACGACACAGTTACTTCGTCTAGCTGCTTTGGCTGGTTGCCAGGCAAGGCAGCCCTTACTTCTGATGGGTCAAATTTATGATTGGTCTGTTAGTGGATGATCTGAGCTCCTTCGCTGGCATTTAGCTTAGAACAATGGGATGAGGGCCTGATAAACAGTGAGCTTTAGTTAGCTGAAAGTTCTGGTGGGAGAGAATATAAAGGCCAGCCTAAGCCTAGTCAGCCAGGGCAAGTTGGTGAGTCACTGAAAGGAGGGCGGGATATAAATCAAATAAATAAATAAAATATGAATGGGAAGTTCCAGTGGTTCCTGGGGAAGGCAACGGAAGGAACTGAAAGATAGCAGAGGAAGAACTATCTGAACTAAGAAGGCTGTGATCTGGAACTGGAGCCTGAGAGGGTCAGTTCAGAAATAGGTGGATTCTTTCAGGTGCAACACCTTGATGATCTTATTCCAGTGTCTTCCGTGAGCAGTCCTGTCCCAGAAAAGTCACTGGCTCCATACAGGTGCCAGTGCCTTCAAGATACAGAGCAAGTCAAGGAAGAGCCTGACCAAAAGGAAGACTTCAGAGCAACACACGCAAAGCTCTGTGAGTGTTAGCTTGGGGGTAAAGGATAAAGAATGGGTAAATGGCTATTGGAAGTTTAGACAGGAAAACTAAGCAAAGGGTTGACCATCTCCCTTGGTTACCTTAATGTTAAAGGAAATAATCAGGTATACCTTGGTAACACATTTTCTGTTACATGTTCATCTCATCCTTTTAAAACATTCAGTATTTTAGTAAGCATTTCCATATTTAGATCTTCTCTACATTAGTCTCAGTGTCTATCTTGGAACTAATAGTTATTACCCTACTACTATTTACCGAGCTACCAGTTATGAGTAAAAAAGGGTACTTTCAGTAGTAAAGGGTGGCACCTGTTACTGCTAACCTTTATGTATGTATGGGAAAATTGCAAGCTATGTGATTTCCTATGGTTGTCAGTCAATTTATTTTCGATGGATCCAACAGCTTTTAGATTATCTGGCTTAATTCTGACACTGGGGAAGATGAAATTTTTTCAAAGTTTGGGCTCAATACTTAGACCTTATACAAAGAAGCCAAAGAATTCTTCCATGTGCTTTTTTGCAGTGCAGATTTTAAAATAAATAGGTTGTTTTGGTACTTGTTAATTTGATGCAGCATCAGCATTTGTTTGTTTAGAAGGGCAGGGAATTCACAGTCCCATTCCTTGTGCTGTAACCATATCCTCTTGGCCATTGTTTTTTTGTTGTTGGTCAGTTGCACAGTTGAGTCCGACTCTTCACGACCCCATGGACCACATCATGCCAGGCCCTCCCGTCTTCCGTCGTGCTCTGAAGTTTGGTTAATTTCATGTTCATTGCATCAATAACACTGTCTAACCATCTCATCTTTTGCTGTCCCCTCCTTCTTTGACCTTCAATCTTTCCCAGCATCAGGGTCTTCTCCAGTGAGTGCTCCCTTCTCACTTGGTGGCCAAAGTATTTGAGCTTCAGATTCAGTATCTGGACTTCCAGGGAAATGCTAGTGTTGATATCTTTTAGGATTGACTGATATGATCTCCTTGCAGTCCAAGAGACTCTCAAGATTCTTCTCCAGCACCATAATTCAAAAGAATCTATTCTTCGGCGCTCGGCCTTCCTTATAGTCCAACTCTCACAGCCATACATGACTACTGGGAATACCATTGCTTTGACCATACGAACTTTTGTCAGATTTAAACTGACAAAGTTGGGAAAACCACTAGACCATTCAGGTTTGACCTAGATCACATCCCTGATGAATATACAATGGAGGTGAAGAATAGGTTTGACTAGATTTGGCCATTGTAGTCACATTCAAATATGTGGTTACTTCAGTTTCATTAAAAATACATGGTTGTGTTCTTGAAGCTGGAGGTCCTTGGGATGCTTTCCCCCTTCTTCTTACTAACCTAGAGGAAGATGAGACATGGAGAAACTATTATCTATGGCTGCAGAACTTGCTGTCTGTCTGCTTTGGGGACCAAGCATCAAGGTGCTATCCAACCCTCTCTCATTCATATCTCGGTGCTAAAGAGAAAAGGATTAGAAGACTGGTATCCTCTTTAAAGAATAGTCATGACCTAACTTTGTTCTGCTTCTCTGTGTAAACCTTGCAGAACCTGGCCTGCATCTCCCCTTCTCAGAATGCTTCAGACCATCATTTTGTTGTTGTTCAGTCGCACAGTCGAGTCCGACTCTTCGCAACCCCATGAATCAGCTCCCGCCAGGCCTTCCGGTCTTCCGCTGTCCTCTGAAGTGTGCTCAATTTCATGTTCGTTGCATCTATGACACTAACCATCTCATCCTTTGCCGTCCCCGTCTTCTTTGACCTTCAATCTTTCCCAGCATCAGGGTCTTCTCCAGTGAGTGCTCCCTTCTCATTTGGTGGCCAAAGTATTTGAGCTTCAGTTTCATTATCTGGCCTTCCAGGGAGCAGTCAGGGTTGATTTCTTTTAGGATTGACTGATTTGTTCTTCTTGCAGTCCAAGGGACTCTCAAGAGTCTTCTCCAGCACCATAGTTCAAAAGAATCTATTCTTCGGCGCTCGGCCTTCCTTATAGTCCAAACCTCGCAGCCAAACATGACTACTGGGAATACCATTGCTTTGACCATGCGGACTTTTGTTGGCAGGGTGATGTCTTTACTTTTTATCATGCTGTTTAGATTCGCCATCGCTGTTAGAACCGGATATGGAACAACTGATTGGTTTAGCATAGGAAAAGGAGTACGACAAGGATGTATATTGCCGCCTTGCTTATTTAATATATATGCAGAGTACATCATGCGAAATGCTGGCCTAGATGAATCACAAGAGGGAATTAAGATTGCTGGGGAAAAGATCAACAACCTCAGATATGCAGACGATACCACTCTAATGGCAGAAAGTGAAGAGGACCTAAAGAGCCTCTTGCTCAGGGTAAAAGAGGAAAGCGCAAAAGTGGCATAAGAGAATATATTTACTTGATTGTAGGAAGCACAGCACAGTTTGGGGTGTCCCTGTAAGACCTCAATGAAAATGATCCTGCTTGGATGGTAACAGCATGTGCTAAAAAATGTGCTGTTAATTGAAGTATGACACATCTTCCCAAATAACCAGGACAAAAATACTAGTTTGCCTATTTTAATGTGAAAGCAGCCAGGTTCCTCATGCTTCAATGAATGCTGGCTGTGAATTTTTGCTGCTTAGCCCAAGGCCAGCTATTCAAATATAAATATAGAGATAAGGCAAACTGTCCTTTGTTAAAAGTTCAGTGTTTTTTAACCGCTCAGGCACAATCCTACACATGGGACTGCACTGAAGGCATAACAAGAGATGATTGCTCAGGGTTCTCAGTTTTTAATCTGCTTACATCTTGTTGTTAAGAAGAGGGCAGTGTTTTCATCACATAGTGGTAGAGCCTGCATTTGCAGGCAATTGGTACAATTAAACAGAACTAAATGGTGCTGCTTATTTTTTTCGGTTTTCCAAAGTAATCTTGAGTTTAAACTCAAGCTGGCATTCAGATATGGGAGGAGAGGGTGGAGAAACTACAATGAGAATGCCCAACCTTTTTGAGCCTGTGGACATTTTTTGGATTTTGAGAACAGGTGGTTCTCATAAAATGGTTGTCAAGATGGGGTTGTGGCATGGCCAACCACAGAATGGCTGGCATGGGTTAGGACCACTCATAAAATGCTGGGAGTTTCCAATCAAAGCATCTTCCTTTGAATGAGGGAGCTGTTTCCAAATGAAAATTTCCTGCAGACACTAATGTGGGACCTGGTGGATTCTTCTGAATCATCTCCTCTTTTGAGGCAGACTAAAGCCAGGAGTGACTCTTTGCTTGGGGGAAAAGGAAGTGGATGCCAAGAGCCAGTGTGTGTAATGGTTAGAGAGTTGGGCTAGGATCTGGGAGACCCAAGTTTGAATCCCTGCTCTGTTGTGGAAGCTTGCTGGGTGACCTTGGGCAGCCACACACTCTCAGCCTAATCTACCTCACAGGGTTGCTGTAAAGATAAAATGGAAGAGAAGAGAATGATGTAAGTTGCTTTGAGTCCTCCCTCGGGGGAAAACCACAGTATAAATGAAGTAAATAAATATGTTCCATATCCAGGCAGTGAGGTGGCAGCACTACCCTGCAAGCAAATCTTTGCTATTCTTTTTCTGTCACAAAGTGGGGGTTACATTTCCTATGCCCATGCCACCGGATGGCTAAGCTAGACAAAACACTGGAGATCTATGATTGGGTGGCCTGCCTTTCTCTTCTATAAACAATAACCATTGGGAGGATTTGGGAAGGTATCCCAGCACTGGACAAAGAGGGGGCTAAAACGCATACACACTGTTTCCCTTTGGAGGCAAATTATAATTTTGGCACTACTGTTTGTAGAGAGTGTTGGGTAATGGGCTTAGGGGAGGAAAAGGTTATCCCATTCCTAACCAGCACTGTGGCTCCAATCCAAATACCACCTACCCACAGTTTAGTTGAATCTAGGCTACATGGCAGAGGAGGTTCTGTTTGACCTAATTAGTTTTCTCTCTTATTTTGAAGGAACAGGTGATTGGCACTGAGAAATAGCTATAAATCTTTATAAACAGTCGTGCCAAGAGCATGAATCAAACTTATTATCCCAAGGGTGCTGGAAGTCCTTGAAGCTTGTAAAACTGAAGCTTACTGGAAATGGCTAGAAGGCAGGAATAAAAGTCCTATTTCTATTAACTTTTATCGCTGCCTGTAGATTGTCAAATAATATATCTACCCTACCTATCATGCACTTCAGGCCATTGGCAAATCTCGGTTTATATTGTTTGAAAAGATGTTAAGTTTTATAAAGATTGGCAGGATCATTTGCTTACCCAATAGTATACGTTCCTCTTTGTACCTCCCAATAAGTTCTTCTGAGATGCTGCTAACTTGACAATGGAGCCTTTCCAAATGCATATTTTACTATGACAATTAATATCCCCAAATTCGTTTTAAGCTTGAACTGGCCTTTTTACCCAACTGAGAATCTGCCTTGCTTGGCTGAGCTAATGATCTTCAGTGTCACTCGAAAGTGGCCAGGGTTTTTCATGAAGTGAGAAAACACGGGAGTAAGTGAAGAACACCCAGCATAACACATGCTCTGCCAAAACCTTTTGGAGGAGCCAGGGCCAGACCCTTGCTCTCCACAACCAATCTTTCCTTCACAGCACCACAGAGCCTGCAGTCATCTTTCTGCTCATCCCAGAAATTTGCCAGCTTAAGCAAAAGGGTTCTGTTGGGTCTCCTGTTGGTTCTGTGGAGGTGTCTCTGGGGACAGTGTTGCTGTTGCCTCTCTGCACAAGCTAGGAACCATTTGACCCAAGCAGAAGGCCTCCAGTTAGTCGGTCTCAGGTTAATGGAGTTAACATCAAAAAACAGCCAGCAGCAGTTTTTCCTCGGCTCAAGCTTTAGAGCAGGAGTGTTAAATATGCAGGCCATGGGCCAGACCCAACCCATCCAATGCTGTATCTAGCCCATGAGCAACTGGTATGAGGGAGGGAACAGGAAGCTGCTCACGGGGTGCAAACGGGCATAGCCTCTTCGATCGTGGCTTCAGCATGGCAGAACAGCCTTGTCTGCAGCAGTCAAGTAGGGGGTTGTCGCAACCACATTCATGCCAGCTCCGGGTTCCAAGGCGAGGTTGCAAGGCTCTCCACTCGGCCTGCAGCTCCAGGGATGCTGTCCCAGATGGCTGCGGGGTTTGGCGTTTGCATGTGTATGTGTGTGGGTTTGCAGTTGACCCTCTGCTGGGACCTGCTGGCAGCCAGTGCTGCTGCCACATTCGCACCCCTCCATGCAGCGGCTGTGCTTCAGCGGGGGGGGGGGAGGATTCTTTGGCAGTTTTGTCCGCAAGTTGGGGGCCTGGTCCTGCTGCCAAGCATGTGAGTCAGTGGTTGGGCCTTCCTCCCCCCTGGACCAACCAGCAGCCATAGGTAGCTGCTGTCTCATGGGGGGGCAGTGCCGATGATTTCCAGTTATACTGGTCGCTAGGCAGCCTGAGGACACACTAACTCAGAGCTTACCAGCTGCTGACTTTTATAAAGTTTATATCTCTGGTATCTGACATTACATTTTATAGCATACACGAGGCAGCCCAACAAAGTGACATTTATGTCAGATCCAGTCCTCCTAACAAATGAGTTTGACACCTCTGCTTTAGAGCTTTGGCAGATCTTTGTTAGGAAAGGAAAGAG
>NW_015162494.1:123062-127294 GCF_001447785.1 Gekko japonicus
TTCTTCAGCTGAGCTGGCAAGAACGCACTTCATGATGTGCATCTTCTTAGGCTTGTTTCCTCACCCACTAAAAACCCTAAAGCTGTGAAAAGAGAGTCTGCACCTCACAGTTAAGGGAGGGAATTTTTTCTTCAGAACGATGCTCATTCCTCCATCTCCTCTCCCTACCCTCTAAGCCTGACAGGAAATAAACCTCTCTCATCTTTTTTTCCTGCCCTGAGTTATTAATAAGAGGTGTGATTAATTGATTTTATGGCCCTTCATTGCAGGAATAAGTCTACGTGGGGCCACATTATAGATTGTGCTGATCCAAGATATTCTTTTCAGAGTCAGACGGATACAGAGCCATTTAGTTACTTCAGGCCCATTTTCTGTACTCTGTGTCATAGGCCTGGCTCCTGATGCAGGGATGAGCAACCAGCTGCCTGTCCTGGAATCTATATGATCCAGTTCTGAAGAGGCAGCTTTCGAGATATATTTACTTGAGGGCTTTTGAGTGTATTCTGACAAATCTTAGCACCAGCTGGTATTTTACAAGGCTCACAGTATGTCATAGATTACTCTGTGAACTGCTTTGGGTTTTATTCCTCTCATAAGTTACAAAGGTAAACACTCTGTATTTCTAGTAAACATTTTTATTGCCCTGTCTCATAGAAAGGTGCTGTTGGGAAAAGGTTGCCAGGTAAAAAGTATTACGTGACTGTAAGCCAGACTTCATGCCAAACTTATTTATTTACTTAGAACATTTCTATGCCGCCTTTCCACTCTATCAGGTCTCTAAGGTGGTGAACATGAAAACATAAAAAACAATGTTCAGAATTACAAAATAATTCAGTAAACATGCACAGACATACAACACCAAAACTGTGGAACAGGGCCAATCATTGTTAGTGGAGGGTATGCCAAATGAAACACAAAAAAACTTCATCCACTGGCAGAAGACACTGATAGGACACAGTCTCTGGGAAGAGAGTTCCAAATGAAGATTCCTGAGAAAACTGCAGTACAATCCCAAACAGTTACATCCTTCCTACATGGCTCAATAATAAAATACATGCTTTGCTTCACATGTATAAAGTCCCACTTCTGCTCTTTAAATTTTAAGTGGAAGGATGTCAGATAATAAATGAATTAATACTCATTATTTTGGTCTCAGAATTCATCCTTCTTGATCAAGAAATTCCTTGATGTAACTTGAGCAGTATTGATACAAGGCCACAGAATATGAGCTGCAGTACCCCATACCTGTTGAGTTATCCCAGATAAGCAAAGGGACAGCTTCTTTAAAATATCATTCCCCCAAACTCTTGCCATAGTGGGCCATTTTATATATTTGGAAATGTCCTGAACTTCTTGCCTTGGGGTTTGATCTTGTTATCAGTTATGCTGTAGCTTGGTTTTTGTATACATCATAGCAGTTGCTGGGGCACCAGCCATAACATCCTTTGCTACAATCAGTAGGACATGCCGAGGACCTGCTGTGGCCACTCATGGTGACAGGATATGTTCCTTCTAAAACCTTAAGAAAAACTGGGATGAAATGTCACCCTTGTTGCATTTCTTTTTCTTTTTGTGACAGCATACAAGAGAAATTGCTCAACAACTTGTCACCTGCATATTTTCTTTCTTTCTTTCCATCAAGTCAAGCTGACTTGTGGTGACCCCTAGTGAGGCTTGAAGGCAAGGGACACTCAGAGGTCGCTTGCCATCACCTGTCTCTGCATCATGACCCTGGTATTCCTTGGAGGTCTCCCTTCCAAATACTAGCCAGGGCCGGCCCTGCTTAGCTTCCGAGATCTGACAAGACTGAGCTTGCCTAGGTTATCCAGTCACCTGCATATTATCAAATTTCTTTCTGTAAACAGAAAGCAACCTCAGACATGAAACAATCAGTGCAGATTCCAGGCCAAGGACTGATTCCCAAGGCAAGGATCTGAACATCAAGTCAGCAAATAATCCAAAAGTAAAGGCAAGGGGGAAGTAGCGAAGCCACACAGCTTTGTGCTCTGATATGGGCAGTCCTAGGCAAGTTAAAACACACTCACCGGGGTGCCCCTAAATGAAAGCACAACTGAGAATAGCAGAGCAAAGTCAAAACTGGGCACAGCGAGGAGCCCTATGGGCATGACCATGAGCCCAGCCCAGCCTTAACTCAAATACAGTTTGGGACTGATTCTGACCATGGGAAATGTGGAACTTCAGAACTCATCTCTCAGGCCAATTTGGAAACATTCCTGGGGGAAACATAACATGAAGTTAGGCCCTTAGTAGTAAATGCTACTGTATGTGGAGCTTTTTCTAGAGCTTGAGTCTTAGAGCAATCACCTTGTGTGTGTTTAACATAACTCTGTTCAGTTACTGAGATCCTCCCTGCTTGGTTATCTGACTGCCAGGTAAAGGAGAGGAGGGCTTGGTTTCCTTCCCAGTCTACTGTTCTTTCCAGTGAATGTGATGAAATTAAGGTGGGTTATGCCTGATTCTGTTCTCTTTCTGCTGGCTCCTGGACTTTGTCTTGGGGGGGTCCTGACGCTCATGTCTGGGTGTCATGTGGCAAAGAGAAACTGCTATCGGCCCCAACAATAGAAAGATATGCCAAAATAGAGGTTTGCTAGCAGCAGCATTAGAAATACACACAAAAAATTCTGCAAATATGTTCAATAAAAGGTCATAGTACAGACCTCCCACAATGTTTCAGAATGTAGATGTAAAATTGTTTGCTTTAATATTAAAATGCCAGGCATGTAGTAGGCTAGTGTGTTGGTAAAAAATAGTTTTACAAAGAAATACTTTTATAAGCAGTGTCAGAAACCCAGTTTAAAAAGCTTTACCTTGAACAAGATTATTTGATTTGTTACTTATTGAGTTGCAGGGCTAATAGGAGAGAACAATATGGGATCCAGCTGCTTGAGTTAATCAGGAGTGTGATACTTGCAGCCCTATTGTAAGATGGCACTGCAGTTTGGCTAAGACAGCTTGCATTTTGTTCCCAGTTTCCTATGCAGACACTGCTGGGAAGCTGAGCGTATCAAGCCAGGGTCACAGAATTAGTCACTGTTGCACCTTAGTTCAGATGCATCAGACTGAGGAAATAATTCTGTAACAGGAAGACTTAAATTCTGGGGATGGTCTGTGCTTGCCCAGAAGGAACTCATCACTGACAGGCTAACTTGCAGGTTGTATTAGGAGTTAGGTTAGTACCCCCTCCCCCATATGCATAGCATTTTCTTTACTTTTACAGCTAGAATATTTTCTATAATTTGTGTGCAGTTTTTTTTTCTGATACAATTTATTTTTCACTCTTTCTTCACAGCCGAACTCCCACCTCCATATACCGCCATTGCCAGTCCGGATGCCAGTGGTGTTCCTGCAATCAGTTGCCGTGTGTGCCAGTCGCTAATCAATTTGGATGGGAAGCTTCACCAGCATGTTGTCAAATGCACAGATTGCAATGAAGCTACGGTAAATCATTTTACAGGCTGTTTGCTTGGTGATGTGCTTTGTTCAGTCCTTTCTGTCTGGAGAGCAGTAAGTTGGTCTGGGTGCTCAGTAGAGGAAAATTAGAAAGATTATTGCTGACTGAAAACCAACAACCATTTATTGTTCATTTAATCTATTTATTCAGCTTATATGTCCGGAGGTCTTAAGCATAATTAGACAAATAAATCCAATAGGTATAATACATTGAAATTTCTAAAATTAATACAAAACTATCACTATAAAAACAAATGATAAAAGTTAGGTTTAAAACATTAAAAGAAATACAGGTAAACAGGAAAACCTTACATTTAAAATATCCAGTCGAATATCAGCTTATATATATCAACATTTAGTGTTGATAGTTGTCTAGGTTTCTACACCTAAAGTATTTTCAGGTGCCAGGAACTGGTTCTGGGAGAGACTCTGGAGAGCTACTGCCAGTCAGAATTTATTATTTATTTATAAATTAAAATATTTATATCCCAACTTTCCTTGTGGCTCAGCAATCATAATTAAAACCATTCCCGTTTTAAATAACCCCCCAAATAACCCAGAAGATACCTGCAGTTTATACCCCATTAAAAGCCCCAGTAAATGAGATGGCCTTGCAGTGCCTTCTTAAAAATCTCTCTCTCTCTTTTTTTTAAGCCCCCGGAGGGGATTTTTTATTATTTTTTGTCAAACTACAAAACTACTACAGAAAAAAGGGAAGGGGGGGACTACATATATAGGATAAAGCAAAAGAACCCACTACT
>NW_015162494.1:127587-163206 GCF_001447785.1 Gekko japonicus
GACCGCTTTCAGGATTGCATCCCTCACATGCCTCTTCGAGACTCTTACGACAATTTCCCCAGGCAGATTATTTTTCTTTATATAGCCGGAATATGATCTGTAAACCACATCCATCTCACTCAGCAACGATTCCGCCTTCATTTCTGTCACTGGGGCTAGTAATTCACTCATCACTTTAAGATTCTCCCCCCTGTTCTCTGGCATGCCCTGGAAGCGAAGAATCATGTTGGCCTTTTCCATTTGCACTTGCAACAGTTGATCTTCCATGGAGATTTGTTTCCTTTCCAGTTTTTGCACTTTTTTCTTCACCTTCTGGGTAGTTGCAGCCACTTCCTTCACCTTCTCAGTATCTTGCTTCATTTTTTGTATCATATCGTTTATCTGGGTTTGTTGTGCAGTAATACTTTGAGTCACTTTAGACATCTGTTCCATGAAGTTATTCAGCTGTTCCAGTAGAGGGCACATATATTCCACTATAGACTTTGCCACCTCGCTGGTAGCTTCCGGTTTCGGGCTCTCAGACCCTTTCGCTTTCAAAAGTTTTTCTCTGTCCTTCTTCCCCACCATCCTTATCGCTTGTTTACTTTCGCAAATTTTGTTAAAGTCTCCGAATGTGCGCTTGACCGCTTAGATTTGCTTTAGTAAGTACTTCTAGGCAGTTTCCTTCGCGTTTTCTTCCGCTCCCCCCCTCAATCGCTCAAAAGTTCATGTGCATGGGAGGCGTCCCTCCCTCGCTCGCCTTTTTCCCGTTCGGTGGGGTGGGGAGCTATCTTTTTCCCTTTAATAAACGCTTCAAAACTGACTCACGTTCATAATTGGTAGTTCGACCTTGCTTTCAGCTTTCATTTCTGCCGCTCGATCTCCTACGCTTGCCCCGGTCAGCGTCACTAAGTCCATTTGGTCTCACAGCACGGAGAACTGTCGGAACGAAGAGGCGCCTCAATTGGGTTTGCTTGGGCCATCAAGGCTCTTATGGGTGTGTGTGTGGGGGGGAATAATGAAAATCCAACAGTGTTGGGCTCCATACCTCACTAAATACTTTTTTTTGAAGATCTGAAGAGCTTGAGCTTGTGTTCTGGGTAGGTGTGGGAAAGGGCTTTGGAGGGCAGAGAGAAAAATTAATTCAGGGCAGATTTGTGTGTGGCATCAATGTTTTAAAAGGAAATGAATTTTGAAAGGAAAACTGTAAGTAAAATAGTTCCAGTGTATTTGAGGTAAAAGACTGATGGTTAGTTTTGGTTGTTGCATAAGAACATATGATCCTTGCTGGACACATTTATTCACTTATAAATTATTCTGTCTACCAGCTAGAGGCTTTCCGGACAGCTAACATCAACTGTTAGCATAGCAAAAAGCATTAAAATTGAAAGAAAAACATATAACTGACCAGGATAAAAATGTAGTTGTAAGACCATTGTAGCAAGCCTGTGCTGTCCACAGACTTGATTCGCTTTATCATTATCTGTTTCATTGTTCAAATACGTCAATATTTTATTCTTTTACAAATCACTACATTATATATGAAATTTATTTTTGTTGTTTTATGCAGCCAATCAAAAACCCTCCTTCAGGGAAAAAGTATGTTAGATGTCCGTGTAATTGTCTTCTTATCTGTAAGGATACATCACGGAGAATAGGATGTCCAAGACCCAATTGGTAAGGGTTGTGAAAGTTACATCTTATTTGTTTTCTTTTCTCACAAAAAATATGTAATGAATGGTGTAAGACTAGCTGTTGTTGTTTTTAATCAATATTTTGTATAAACAGTGTCTTCTAGCCTATGCATATCCAAATCAATCCTTTTAAGGAAGAAAAAAATTACATTCAAATTGGACAGAAGAATATTTATTGTACAAGTGGAGACCCACAAGAAGCTTGTGGGGAGGATGCATCCCTTTCCCCACCTTTCTTCCCTTCCCCCCTTCTCCAGGGTGGTCCCATCATTGACAAATTTTAGACTGTCGCCTAGGGCGCAAGCTTGACAAGGGCGCCACTCTGGCCTGCCTGCCGCCCCACCTTCCCCATTAGGCCCTGGGCCACATGTCCCGGTGGTGGGCTCCCTTTCCCTCGGCCAGCCGGCCTTTTCCCCTCCTCGCCCCGCACAGGAAACAAAGCACCCCAGGGTGTGCCTCCCTTGCTGGCCGGAGCGCCTCCTCCCCCCGCAATTCAGCAGCACCAGGGAGGCGAAGAAACGCACCCCCCCACTACCACCCTAACCCCGGGCCCCTGGGGAGCCTCCAGCCGGCTTCAGCGCCTCTCCAAGGAATGCGAAAGGGAGGGGGAGGTTTCCCACGAGGTTTGAAGCGGCTTTTCCTTGCTGAAGGCAGAAGAGCTGCAGAGGCTTCCCGAAGGGGCGGGGGGTGCACCGTGCAGCTTTCCTGAAGCCTTGAGAGAGCTGTCCTCGCCGCGGTCTCCTCCACACCGTGCCCTGCCCAAAGGGGCTGACGACATCACCCTGCAAGACCCCGATGGGGCTGTGATTGGCACCGGGGGGGAGGGGATTGGAAACTGGCCAGCTGCTACTTGCACATCTGAGCGCTGTCCGGGAGGCCCGGAGCGCCCCAAGAGGAAGGCCTGGGGGGGGGAAGGAGAAGTGACCCTTGGGGTACAGGAGCCAGCCGGGATCTACATGGGGGCGCCTTGGCAGCTGCTGCGGAGGCGCACCAGAAGGTAGCCTCGCCTACTGTACAAAAAACCTGGAGCCGGCCCTGCCCTTCTCTATCAATCTCACTCTTTCTCCCCCCCTTCTCCTCTGACGGTCTCCTTCTCTGACAAACCAACCCCCCTCTTTCTCCCCCCTTCCCTTTTTTCTACAGTCTTATCCCCATCTTTCCCCCCTCCCCTTCTGTCAGTATCCCCCCATCTCTCTTACTCCTCTCTCCCTTCCTTATCTTGGCCTTTTCTTAGCTAATGGGGCTGCCCTTGCTCAGACGGCTGCAGTGGTGCTTCCCAGGGCCCCTGGCAGGACCCCTGGGAGCCATTGTGTTGGCAGCTGAGGTGCATGTGCACAGATAATGTTTATTTTTTGATGAGGTTAAACCCCCAATGCAATTTTTGTAAGTTTTACGATTTTTCTGCAAACCTGGGGGTTCCCCCAAGCTTGGAGAAAAACCTCCTTTCTGTCAGTGTGGGCATGATCTGTGGATTTAGATATCTGCAGATCAGCCAACAGATGGCTGTTAGATATACAGATAGACTTTAATAAAGTCTGCACTGATTTTTTTAAAGAACCCTTTAATTTCTGAGAAAGACTGTCTGATCCATTACAAACAATGAGACATCCATGGAAACCTCCTTTAGTGCACAATTTTATTAAAGGTAAAGGTTCCCTTGCTCGAAAGCCAGTCGAATCCGACTCTAGGGTTGCGGTGCTCATCTCCGTTTCAAAGCCGAAGAGCCAGCGCTGTCCGAAGACATTTCCATGGTCATGTGGCCGGCATGACTAAACACCAAGGGGCACGGAACGCTGTTACCTTCCCACTGAAGTGGTACCTATTTATCTACTTGCAATTTCTTGCTTTCGAACTGCTAGGTTGGTAGGAGCTGGAACTAGAGATGGGAGCTCACTCCATCATGCAGCACCCGGGTCTTGAACTGCTGAACTACTGACCTTCCACAGCCTGCAGTGCAGCGTCTTAACCACTTGAGCCACCGCAGCAATTTTATTTTTATTGCAATTTTATTACAGCATTGTTATTACTCGAAAACGTGGAACAATCCATCATGCTTCCCTTTTCTTAGTCTTTAGACAAACACTTCTTGGTTACTGGGGTTTTGATCTGATGTTCATTTCTTTAACTTGATGTATAAAAGTGATAGAATCATTTGTCAGAAAGACACTAACAGTGCAATCCTATGCTGAGTTACTGTAGCCTAAACCCATTAGCTTTGATTGGCTTAGAATGAAGTAACTCTTCATTGAATTGCACTGTGAGCCTTAAAAGATGTTTAATGCAATAAATCAAAATGAGAAAAAAGTAATTTGGTATTATAATATATCACAGTAAAAATAATTTATGTACAAGTATCTATATATCCACACACTGCCATTAGTAAATCATATGATATATTAATAAAGAAACAATAGGATTGTGTGCTGGGCTTCCAGCCAAAACTGATGCAAAGGGGCATCTCATCCACTTTGTTCCTGTAGTGGTAGCCTCCCCATTTTATTGAGGCACTGAGGTACAGTACAGCTCTGTTCAGTGCAGGATTCCCCCAACCAACACCATTTTTGGCCCCACAATTTATTAACTATTGGCCACGGTGCTACTCAATACTGAAAAAAAGTTTCATGCTAGAGCAGAATGTAGATTTATGTAGCAAGTGCAAAAGTTTCATAGCACTATCCAAAGCAGCGATTGAAGTCAGTGGGCTTAGAAGGGTATAACTCTTCTTAGGATTGTATTGTTGGCGATGTACTGCAAACATTGCCATTGTAGTCTGTGCGGCAACTGAAATTTCAAGCCTGGAGGACTGCCAGGGAAATGACTTCTAGAATGTGTAGTCAATCTGGGTATCATAAAGATAGTTGGTTCCATTCTGGACTGAGACTAGGCAAGATTATATCTTTATTGGACCAACTTGTGTTGGTTCCATTGCATCCAGGCTTTTAAGTTACTCTGAATTTCTATTGTTTGAAAATATACGTACACCTACATCAGGGGTCTCCAACAGTGTTCCTGTGGGTACCATGCCACCCTCTGTCACCTTTCCTAGTGCCCATCAAGTGTTTCTAGAAAGTGGGTAGAAAGTAGGGCTTCTGATTGGCTACCGGAGATCTGATTGGCTGGGCAGCTTAAAATAATGGTGTTCCAGTAGCAGCTGCCACCACAATGTTGGTTTTACTCTCTCCCACCCTTTCCAAAACTGTATTTTTTTAAATTGTCCCTCTTCCCCCCCTGCACTTAGGCTTCTTCTCTGTGGGTGGCTCCACCTCCTGTGGCAGCCATTTTGTGGCTGTGCCCATCATTCCATGTCAGAATTCCAAAAGGGCCTGCAGACTCAAAAAGGTTGGGAGCCCCAACCTACGCTGACAACAGTTGTCAAAGGAAACTATCCATAGCCCCTCACCCATGTTGTGTCTTGAAATGTTGCTTGGTATTTTGTATTACAGTGGTCCTTCTTCAAGTGGGCCAAATTGGAATGATCTTTGCAGAAGACATTTAGCTACAGAGAAATCATTTAGGGTATTGCATAGATAATGGCATAAGCTTTTTTTGTCTTCCTACAGTAGACGCATCATTAATCTTGGTCCAGTTATGCTGATTCCAGAGGAGCAACCAGCACAGCCAGCAATACCTGTTCAGCCAGAAGGCACTAGAGTGGTGTGTGGGCATTGTGGAAATACATTCTTGGTAAGCATAGCCAACAGGTTCCATGCAAAGGACCAAACCTCCTCCCTTTCTAAGTGAGCCCTGCAGCTATTGAAAAGACAGAAACAGCTGTGAAGAGGCATTTGTGTGGGCCAGAGCTATGTTCTCAAGTATTGACTTTGAGTTGCTAAGATATTTACCCCAGGTTTCAGGTTTCTTTTTTAAACAATCATTGTCCAGGGGTACAGAGTTGTTCATGCCACATACATTTGGTCCAAGTTTATAATTAAAAATGTGTTTCATCTAAGAATCTGTTTGTTTTCTTTGACACAGTTCACATTCCATGTCTATGATAGTTAAGATTCAGTTTGTTTCCCTAAAATTAGCTCATGCTTCTGATAACCTTCTTCAGTCATTCTCTCCTCTTGAGGCTAATCTCTTGGAAAAATACTGCAGACAGGAGGTTTGATGGGATGATCTTGATAAAGGAACTGCAGGTCTGGTTTCAACCAGACACAGTGCCTTCCTTGTCTTATGACTGACTTAATAATTTCAGTGGGAAACTAAATAAGCCTTTGTCAAGTTGTCAAGCCAAGGAACTAAAGGGAATCAGCACCAGTATATGGACAAGAAAGTGGATAAAGGGCTTAGTGTAAATCAAATTGAAGATAAGAAACTCTTAATTCTTATGGGTACCTCAGTGTCTATTCAGCTCTTCAAACTCTCCCTTGCCCCAAATACGAAAGGTGTGATTTATTTCCTCTTCATATATTTCAGTTGAACTGCAGGAGGAAAAAAACTCTATGATTTTGCAGCCTACAAGATTGGTAACTGAACCCTGTGTTTTCTGAATTTGACTGTTTGATTTTTATGTCGTCATTTAGATTTTCCCATTTAAAAATCTATCCGGAATTATGAGTTTTGGTTCTTGAAGGTAGAGTTTGTTTCACCAGCTTGTCTGGACAGCTCTTTTATTGCATTTCATACAAAGGTTTCTGTCTGCTGATGCTTACAGTATTCCCCTTGAAGTCTGTGGGATTATTTTGGATAAGAGTTTTGAGGATTGAAGCCCAGTATGGCCAGATGAGGCCACCCCAAGTTAGTGAGCCACCTTTCCTCTCCATAAGAGCCAAGCTAGTAAGCACCTTCTTATGCAGCCGAACATGGATGAATCTGAGGCAGCACTGTGGTCAAAAGAAGTAGAGCCAAGATGGTGCTAGTGTGCTCTTGGGAGTGTTAAGGATGCAGGTTTATACCCAAGCATTCTTGATTTGACTCATTCTTTCTCCCCGTCCTGTCTCCCCCCTCTCTTTCCCAAAGGAAACAACTGCTGTTCTCAGTCTATCTTAATTAAACCAACTCTGTCACCACAGGGGTACATCTCTTGACTAGGAGCACTGCTGAATGCTATGTACCTGGGGTGCAGGATCTGAAGAGATGCACCCAAGAGACTGAGTACGAGTGGAATATTTTACATGGCACTCTCCCCAGTCCATGCCCAACGTTCCTTTTGTATTTTGAAAAACCACGTGAGAAGCCTGCTTGGGTACATAAACCTGATTATGAACCATATGGAATGGGTAAAGAGCAAGAAATTCAGGCTAATCCTTTCGAGTAGTAAATTAATATTGAAATATTTTTGACATTATCAAGAGCCTGCATGTGAATTGCAAGCAATTCAGCCAATCCTGGCTATAGAATCAGGCCAATCCTTTCGAGTAGTAAATTAACATTGAAATATTCTTGACATTACCAAGAGCCTGAATGTGAATTCCAAGCAATTCAGCCAATCTGGCTACAGAATAAGAGTTGGAGGAACTATACAGGCCATCTAGTCTAACACCCTGGCTCAATGCAGGAGCAGCTTAAAACATCCCTGCCAAGTATTTGTCCAGCCACTGCTTGAAAACTGCCAGTGAGAGGGAGCTCACCACCTCCTTAAGCAGATGTTTCCACTCCTGAACTACTCTTACTGTAACCCCCCCCCCAATTTCCAACAAGTACCTACCCTCTTCTGCCAACAGGAACAGCTCTGTGCCCTCCTCTAAGTGACTGCTTTTCAAATACTTAAAGAGAGTGATCATGTCCCCCCTCAACCTTCTCTTCTCTAGACTGAACATTATCAAGTCCCTCAGCCTTTTCTTGTAGGGCTTGGTCTCCAAGCCTGATCATCCTTGTCACTCTCTTCTGTACCCCCTCCATTCTATCCACATCTTCTTTGAAGTGAGGCCTCCAGAATGGCACTCAGTACTCCAGCTGAGGCCTGACCAATATGCGGGACATATTTTAGGAAAGGCGTGGGAACAATCTCCTTCCTCCCATTGTTTACAACCACATGAGATTATGCCTCAGGAATATCAATGAGTCTGGTAACTCTCTGGCTCTGCGTGTCTAGTGGCTATTTTAATTTTTTATTTATTTACGTTATTTATACTCTGGTTTTCTTGCTGAGACTCAAGGCAGTGAGTGTAAGTCAATGCAGTCAACAGGATGGGAGACCTAGTAAGCAATCTAATAGGATTGTGGAAATCTAAAACTGAGTAAAAATCTAAAAGGGAAACAAAGCAGAAGTATTAACATGACATGGTAATGCAGGGATTACATAGCAAAATAATACAAACATCAACAGACTCCTTGGTTGCAGTTTTCTTACAAAGGCAATTCGAAGGGAGATTAGAGAGACTGCTGAATTGCAACTGATAATGAAGCCTCCTGCATCCTGACAATGCATCCTCCTGGGCTGAATCGGGACCTAGGTTTCCTGTCTCATTACTAATGCTGGTTTCTCCATGCTACTACTGCTCTGCATATCATACCTAATCCAATGACATCTGCTATTGTCATTTGGCATCTGAAATCACTCCACTCTCCAAGATACAAGGACTTGCATTCTAGCTGTATCTGAAGAAGTGAGCAGTAACTTATGAAAGCTCATGCTCTGCCACAAATTTTGTTAGTCTTTAAGGTGTTACTGGATTCTTGCTCTTTTTTACTGATCTAAACTGATCTCCCACCACTGGAATATGAAAGGGTCTAAATGTACATTTTAAACTTATCTCTATACTAACAGTAAACAATTTTTAGCCAGAAATTATGAACAGGCCATGAACAGGCCATTTATGAACAATGCATTTAGTGGCTGATCTTCCTTCATTTTAAAATGAGGGCAACTGCCATATAAATGACATCAGATTGCTGCTGCCATTTGTAACCATAGCTTGTATTATTTCAGTCTTGTAATTTGTAAGTCATGGGAAATGGTTTTATATGGAAATCCCAAACCACAAAGTGTGCTGATACTGTGTCCAAAAGGGCATCCCAGTGACGGAAGAAAACGAGAATCAAAATATTTTGCTGTGATCCCCTGTGACATTTAACATGAAGTAGAATATTCACACTGGTATTTTTTTCAGCTTTCTCTCTCTACCCCCCCTCCTTTTTTCTTTTCTTTTTTTACAGTGGATGGAACTAAGGTTTAACACTTTGGCAAAGTGTCCACATTGCAAAAAAATGTAAGTTCCAACAAGTGCTACTGCTGATGCATGTATTTTTAGGACTACATTAAATTCATTCATTAGGTCTTACTAAAGGGCAAGTATTTGTTTTCTACAGCTGAAAAATATTGATAATGAAGGTCGCTTGACCTTTCTTTCTGCTTTCCTCCAGTTCCCAAGTCAAGAGCTTTTGAAAATTCTTACTTGATTGCAGTTGCTTGGATAATCATTAAAAGGAAAGGAAAGCTGAAATTAACAAGCCTGTATTATAAACCTATTTTATTGTGTTATATTCAATAGAAATATTTTAAGACAGAAATATCTTAAAGGGGGGGACAGTGGAGTAGCAAATAAGCCGTTTGGTTGTTGATATGAAAAATATGCCTGGTTTTTCTTCTGTGTGAAGACTTAAGGGGTTGATCTAGTGATCCACTCTTGGGAACGAGGCCCCCCCCCCCCCCCCCGCAGTCCCTTACAACACTGAGAAAGTTGATTCCTTGGGTGATGGAACCCTTGAGAAGCAATAGCCATCTGGGACAATGGGCAGTACTGAGGAGGGAGAAGGCTGCAAAACTGTTCCCTTCTCTTTAGTCAGCAGAACTGTGCTGATGGAAAAACAGAGAGGGCAGTTTTGCTCCCTTCCATCTCCTTACTAACCCTCATGGCTGTTGCTTCAGGTGGGTCTTCTCTCACCCTGTAGCCCCGATGCGCTGCTTTACTCATGGGCAGCCCTAAATAGCTGGGCACCCCACTCCTGGCCTGAAACACAGAGCTAGCCAAAAGCTCTGCAAAAGGGTCTCCATTTTCAGGTGACACAAGGCAGCCCTCTAAGGCTACCTTCAACCTCCCCCTCCACCCAGCAGAGGTGTGCATATAGAATAACAGTGGGTTCCTCCAGGTACAGTGTCTACATTTCTAAAGACTATTCAGAGGCCACCTGGCACACAGCTCCTCTGTCCCCAAACCCTCAAGTAACCCTTTTGTGTGACCTGTATAACCATGTGGAAATCCCTTGTCTCCACCACTGTCTTTCCTACTCCATCCCTCAGGATACCGAGAAAAACGAATCAAACATTCAAATGCTTAGCAATCCTTCCTGACACTAAGCAGGCAATCATTTCCCACCTTTTGTCTGAACCTGGGAACCTATTCAAACTGCCTTGGCATTAGTGGTCATCAAACCCATTCAGCTAGCTCCAGTAGAACTACCCAGCACCTGGTTAATCCCATCAACACTACTGTGA
Organism: Gekko japonicus; assembly: GCF_001447785.1. Lineage (NCBI taxonomy): Eukaryota > Metazoa > Chordata > Lepidosauria > Squamata > Gekkonidae > Gekko > Gekko japonicus. Next base: position 137,641 of record NW_015162494.1, read on the forward strand.
ATCCAGACTCTGCCCCTCTGAAACCACACTGGTCACACTTAGCTCTTGCCCCTCCTGGCGTCACACCCCTGGGACTCTTCCCTGTTCCAGGTAATCTTTTGTCTTCACCTGGGACAAGCCCCTCAAGGCCTCCCATTGGTTCACATTGTTTTCCCATGTCTGTATCCTCCAAAACACATGGCCATTAAGGTGTGTCACTCTGAGTGAGGCAGCCTACAGCAGAGAAGCACCCCCAAACCCCACAGTTTGGGTCCCCTCCCTTTCTAGCCATGGACCCCTGCACATCTGGATAGGTATAGTATTACCCTAATCTCCCCACCCCTCTGTCTGTCTGCTAACTTCTTTTTATATCTCCTTGTATGTTTGCAATCCTTGATTTGAGTGTAAATACCTAAATCATTATTTTCCCCTAATACAATCCACTTCTTTTACCATTTGGACTGGTTATTGACTCAATAAGGGGTCTTAAAGGGACTATCTTCGTAAAAATTGATAGCGGATCCGCGCTTACTACCCCACCTCTCGCTGAGGCCTATCATTTGACTAAATTTCCCCTGAAACTAAAATCAGCTATTCAGCTTTTAAATTAAAGCTGGTAGGGGTAACAACCCTGGAGAGTCAACTTTGTCAGGGTCAGAAGGGACTACGGGGTGTAGAAGATTTGCAGCTTCAGTGTCCTCCACTGATGGATTGCTGGTGGATCCAACACAAATTCACTATCTGTCAATGTTTTAAATGATGTTGTGATGTTTTGATAGGACAGTTATCAGACAATACTGATATAACTGAGTATTTCTTGAAGGTAAATAACTGCTTTAGAACCAAAAAGAAGCTTCTAAAGTCAAAGAAGAAGGAACTTTTCTGGAATGGTAGTCATATACTCATTTTAGCCGTACCAGTTGACATTAAATACAGTAAAGGCTTTGTCATCTGGGGAATAGGGGTTGATGGTTAATCAAATGTGCTGGGTACTCGAACTTAGTGCTCTACCCTGGCTCCTACCCAGAGGAAGCAGCAGCAGTCAAACCCCACCCCATTGCTAACCCCTACCCTAAGCTTGGCAGGACCCTTCCTTGGAGCAATCTTTTTGCAACAGGCAGGCTGGCTGTCCAGAGCACCTGAACAATATTAGCACTTTGGTGAGGGTATACTTGTGGTGGCTGTGAAATCTATTGGTATGCTGATAGAAGACTCAAGACAGCAAGCTAATGGAAAGAGCAGCAAAGATGGGAGGGGTGTAGCAAACCTGCAGCCTGAATGAAAATACTTTTTTGAGAGAGATGAGTGAGTGCTGTAGCTCTCTCCACATTTTGTAGCCATTATGGGGAAACGGACAAAAAGAAAGCAGGAAACTGGAGTACATACTCCATTCTTGGTAACTATATTTACTTCAATTCTTTCTGCATCAAGTACAGATACAGAATCCTAACCAAGTTTAGACACACCCCATTAAATTCACTATTTCAGAGTATATCAGGAGATTAGCACAGTTACGGAACTTTTAGTCATTCCGTAATTAGTTGAAGTTGATTTTTAAAACATCTGGGAATGGATACAGGTGTGCCATTTGAATTCTTTTTGTAAGGGTCAACTAGTGTTGCTGTAGGGGGACGTTTGTCCCCAGTGAAGCCTAAAATTTCAAGCACACTTGTCAGCAGATGTTTTTATTTGTACTTCATCTTTCCTCCAAGGAGCTCATGTGATATACATGGAATCCCTTACTCCTATTTATGCTCCCAACAATCCTACGAAGTAACTCAACTTGAAAGAGAATAACTAGCCCAGGTGCACCTAGTGAGCTTCGTGGGTGAGCATGAAACTGGGTCTTTTGGTTCTAAGACCAAATATTCCATCTACTGCAACACAGTAATTCTTTATTTAAGGTATCCAGTTTAATCCTTCATTTTTTACTTCGTGTGTGTTGGCTGACTTGATGAGTTTAAAACAAGTACGTGGTGTCGTCTGTATTAAAGAAGCATGGCATTCAGTTATATGCACCCAAAGATGTACTACTGTAGTAAATGTTATTTGACATTTGTCTCTATGTGACTATTGGTGTGGCCTGTAACTAAATGCAGCTCATATTGTGATACACAGTTCTTGGATTTAATTCTCGTGCATTTTAATCCCACCCTTCTTTGAATAAGATCATTATGATGTAAACATGGTTCTTCTTTCCTCATTTTATCCTCACAACAAGCCTATAGGGTAGGAGAGGCAGAAAAAAAAATGACTGGCCCAAGATACTCCAGGGAACTTCATGGCATCTTGGGGGTTTCAGCTCAGGTCCTAGTCCAGCACTTTAACCCCAGCACCAAAATGGCTGTTAAACTGCTTAAACTGCGTTTGGTAACACATTTAAGAGAAAAGTAACTTCACTGAACTAGTTTTAGCATGCAGTGTTTGTCTGGTTTGACATCAGTAAGATAAATGAGTGAACCCTAATCCTTTCAGTTGAATAGGTTTGTTTGAAAGAAATGCATGGCCTGGAATTAGGGAAGGGAATAAAATATTCGTTCTTTCGTATAAATAGCATAATATATATTCACATTTTTCTAAATGGAAATAGTCATCTCCTTGAAAAAAAAAAATCACATGTAAAACAGCTTTAAATATCCGTGGAATTCTCAGATCACCCTTTTGACAGAAGCTTCTTAATTACAGTGATGTCAGGACCAGTAGAAAGCTTTGAACACCAGCCTGAAAGCCTCAATAAGCAGAGCACAACTGAGTTTGTCTTTGCCTTTTCAGTTTGAGTGCTTGGGAATTCTTTACTGTAGAAAAGCTCCTTAAGTCAGTCCATTTGAAGGTATTCCAGTAAGAATTTTTTTTTTTTATTCTAGTCACACGCTAGTCATGTGGACTCTTCCTGAACTTTTAGTTAATTTGAGCCTTAGGGTTTCTGGTTGATCACATGGTAGTTTAGTGGTTTCTTCGCTCTATTCTGAATTTTATTTGGACATATATAACTAATATCATTAAATAAATGACTACAGCTGTCTCTCTGTGTCTTGGCCCTCAGTGTGGTATAAAGCTCACACTTTGAAACACAAATTGTGTTTAGCATTGACAAGTTTACATTGCTGTTATGTATTCAGAATTGCCTGGGGAAACAGAGGAGACTACACCCTTCAATTATTTTCTTCCCACTTTAGTTCATGCATTTTGTCAAATACTAGAGATCCACCTCTCCTTTTCACACATGCTTCAGTTTTTACAGCATTCAATGAAAAGAGCTACTTCGGCTGATTATTTTCCTTTTATGGACTTATGATACAGACTTTCTTCAACTTCTTGTAGAATAATGACATACAGCCTCTCTTATTTCACAGATATTAATAGTACAAGTATAGTTCATTTATTGCTAATTTGCTTTGTCAAAGTATATAACGCTATTAAATGCAACAAAGTATATAATGCTATTAAAAGCAACAAATGAATAAAATAACACCTATGCATTTGAATACCCACCCTCCCTGTCCTTTGGCTACTGAAGTCTAGTCAATTCACCACAACATCGATGTTCCCAGAACATTGTTAATATACTGATGAAGATACTGAGCCCGTTCGCGGGGAGGGCAGGGTATAAATGTAATAAAATAAATAAATAAAAATGAATGAGGCTCCTGACTTTGAGCTTCAGCAAGTCTCCAAAGAAAGGGAGTGGGTAAGGATGCTTTTGTGGTGCCATTTCTCTGTGCTCTTCCAGGTATATGGTAAACACAGGGGGTATTCTTTCAAGTGCTCTTAAAAAAAAAGTCACTAATAACCAGTGGTGTGCTCACTACTGGGCCTCACAAAATTTAAGCATGGACAACATTCTATGTTCTGCTTTTTAAAAAATTCAATCACAATTCTCTACTAAGTGAAACCAAGTTCTGTAATTCTATGAATTATGTAAATTATCATATTTTTCTTATTTTTGAAGAAAATGGTCTGGAACCAACATAATAAAGTGAAAACTTATTTCTGTACTAGATACCCCATTCTGCTTTTTATGAAATAGCAGAACTCATACAGACTTGCTAACAGCTTTCCCTTATAGCCATTATTCCCATTTCAGGATAATAAAAAATACTATGGGAAATTAATTCCAAAGTTGTTCTACTCAGAGAGCTTTTATTCTGACCAATCCTTCCTTTCCCCCAGTTTGATAGATGGGAGGTAACATTCACCTGTGATTTATTATTTGTTGTACATACTAAAGGCCAAGTTCAGTACTGTAAATTAATGATAAACTAATCACTATGCATTTTTTTAGACTAAATACCATGAAATGTTGTCTTGAACCCAGGGTGGGGAGGGGGATTGTAAAGTCAGCCTGGTATGGACAGCAAGTGATAATACTGAGATGGTAGGGAATGAACAGCTTGACTAACATACGCTCCCTTCTTCCAGAGACTGTCTCAGAAATTAGTACTGTATTTGTTATTGGTCTGCTTATATGGTCTGAATCCCCCCACCCCAATCAAGCACTAACATGTTCAGATAACATCCCAGAAAGTATGTTTTGGGTTGGAGATTTACAAGATTGTTTCAGAATGTGCACTGCCACTTCGGTTAAGGGAAGTGATAACAGGATGCTACTATTGACATATTAGGTTTGAGGGCTGACAAGATGGAAGGAAAAGATGTGGCATGAGTGCTCTTGCTCCATCTTGTCATCTGCTCAATGTGAACAAGAGCAGGAAGAGGTGCCAGTTCAGTTTTCCTCCAGTTAGTGCATATTAATGTCATATCAGGAGTAAACAAAACAGCTGCTGTTTATATCGTGCTCAAGGATGAGCATGTTGATGAGTTGCCGAATCGGAGAGAGGAAATACACAGGTAGGGAGAGAGAGCAGAGAAGGAGGGAGAGCTGGGGAGGCCTTGTGAGGCCTGGCTGACGCATGATGGGGCCGGGCTGCTGGGGGCCCCAGTGTAGCTACGGGCCTGATGTTGACCTCGCTTGTATCACTGTTTAGTGATTGTGGTGGGAACTGCATTGGCCTAACCGACTCCAGTGTAGAATTCTGGAATGCATCAGCCTATTAGAATAAACAAGTTGCTTACCTGTAACTGATGATCTTCGAGTAGTCATCTGTGCATTCACACCTCTGGGATATAGCGCGCCTGCACTGACCCCGATCGGTATAACGGAAAGCAAAAGAGATTTTCGTGCCTGCTCCCCAGTCATGTGCCGGGCTCCACTGCACATGACTAGGGGAGGGGCACGACGATCCCGCCAGTTTCTTCTGACTGCTGCCCTCAGTCTCTAAAGAAAGGAGAGGACTGAAAGCAGAGGGGAAAGAGGGCGGGTGGTGTGAATGCACAGATGACGACTCAGAGATCATCAGTTACAGGTAAGCAACCTGTTTATCTTCTTCGTGGTCTCTGTGCATCACACTTCTGGAAGTCTAGCAAGCAGTACACACCTACCTGGAAGAGGGAGCTGAAGGTCCTAGATCTGCACTGCCTGCAACACCGCTCAACCAACTATGGAACGCTGATGAAGACGTACATTGAGGGCATAGTGCTTCACAAATGTGTGAGGAGTAGCCCAAGTCGCAGCATTTCAGATATCCTCAAGCGATGCACCTTGTAGGAAGGCTGTTGATGAAGCCACCGCCCGGGTGGAACTCTTCGCCAAAGAGTAGCAAAGCTTAATAGTCTCCACGATCCATTTGGACAGATGTTGGGACGATAGCTTCTTCCCTTGGGTAGGTGAAGCATAAGAAACAAACAGGGCCGGTGACTTTCGAAAGGGCCAAGTTCTATTCAGATAAAAGAGCAAAGCCCTTTTAACGTCCAACGAATGGGGCCGACATTCTCTGTCAGTTTTCGGGGACGGGAAGAACACTGGGAGAACAATGTCTGCTTGTAGATGAAACTCTGAAACCACTTTTGGTAAGAGAGAAACATCTGGAGCCAACATGACTCCACTATGATGGAAACTCAGGTGGGGGGATCACAGTGAAGGGCTGACAGCTCGCTCACTCTCCTGGCGGAGGTGACAGCGACCAGAAAGGCTGTCTTCCAGAACAAAAGCTGCAGACTACAAGTAGCCATCAGCTCAAAGGGACTGCTCATGAATCTCGCGAACACCAGAGGTAAGTCCCAGGCCGGCGTGGGGCCGTGTGATGAAGAGGTGGGGTAGACCTTTTAAGAACTTTTTGGTCTGAGAGTGGGAGAAAACAGAATGACCATCGATGGGTGGATGATTAGCCGAAATGGCAGCTAAGTACACCTTCAAGGAAGCACAGTTAAGGCCCAAGTCCAAACGGGACAACAAAAAACCCAAAGATCGCCATCAGGTCCGATGGGTGGTGGTGGTAATCCTGACAAAGTCAGGTAGGACAGGAATTTCTTCCACTTCCCATCATAAGACGTTCGAGGAGATGATTTATGACAGTTCAATAGGACATGCTCTATCCTGTCTCTAACTGTCAAAAGAGGATTCTCCAAGCTGTGAGCTTGAGACGCTGCACATCGTGATGCAGTATCTGTCCCTTCCCTGCAAGGAGGCGATCCGCAGCTGGGGGGAAGTGGATGAAGGAGCCCTTGGATAGATGAAGCAGAAGGGAGAACTAGTGTTGCCGGGGCCACCAGGGAGTGACCAGAAGACAACGTGGTTTCTCCTGCATCACCTTGACGAGTACTCTGGAGATCAGAGGAATCAGAGGAAAAAGGAACACGTACAGGTGTGACCACGGGATGAGGAGATAGCGGATCGGTCCCCGCTCTGAAGCAGAACAGACATCATTTCCTGTTCTGGCATGTTGCGAACACGTCCACCTCTGGACGGCCCCAGAGATGAAAAATCGGTTGGAGGTAGCTCCAGTTGAGCTCCCACTTATGGCCCGACGCACCTCCTCTGCTCAGGAAGTCCGCTTGTACGTTCAGAGTTCCTGGAAGATGGGCGGCTCTCAGGAACATGCTCCACAACTGGCATTCATCCCATATGTCCAGGGCCAGCCAGCACAGTGCTCTGGAAATCGTGCCTCCCTGCCTGTTGATATAACACGGGGCCGCGGTGTTGTCGGTGAGGACAGTGACCACCTGATGGGCCACCAGGTGTCAGAAAGATCTGAGTGCAATACTGCATGGCCAGCAACTCGAGGAAATTGATGTGATGGTGGGCTACATGGGACTCCCATTGAGCCCCAATGCAAAGCCCCTTGAGATGTGCACCCAAGCCCACAGAGACGCGTCTGTTGTCAACGTCATTGTAGAAGTGGGTGGGTGGAACAGCGCTCCTGCCAAGATATTCAAAGGGTCTGTCCACCCACGTAGGGAACAATACCTTCAGTGGGAGGACAAGTCGAAGGGACTGAGGTTGTCGTTGTGGATGAAATTTCTGGAAGAACCACAGTTGCAGTGGCCACATGTGGAGTCTGGCAAAGACAATCACAATGGTGGTAACCACCATCAAGCCCAATAGCTATTGAATTTGTTTTGCAGTGGCACTTCCCGTCCTGTGGAAGAGGTCCACTAAATAGACAATGTCCCATGCTCTCTGAGGAGGGAGAAATGCTTTGCACAGTAGAGAGTCCAGAATCACTCCTATAAATTGCACCCGCGTGGCAGGGAGGAGCATTGACTTTTTTAGGCTTACCTTGAGGCCCAGAGATTCCAGGGTGGTCAAGATCAGTTCAATGTGGTTGAGTAGGGATGTCTTGGAGTTCGCTACCAGCAACCAACCATCGATGTATGGGAAAATTTGAACGCCCTTTAAACAGAGGTATGCTATGATAACAACCATAATCTTTGTGAAAAGCCTTGGGGCTGTGGATAGCCCAAAAGGGAGAGCATTGTATTGGAAATGTCTGTTTCCTACCATGAAATGGAGGAACATATGGCGGGAAGGGTGAATGGAGACATGGAAATAAGCATTCTTGAGGTCCAATGTCACCATCCACGCCCCTCAATTCAGGAGTGGAAGAATGGTTTGTAACATCATCCTGAATTTTTTGTAAATGATGAAACAGTTCAAGTTTCTGAGGTCCATTATGGAGCGGAGGCCTCCATTCTTCTTTGGGACCGTAAAGTAGCGAGAATAGAACTCCTCTTGGTGTTGAGCTACAGGCACCGGTTCTATGGCATCCTTTTGAAGAAGGGTTTGCACTTCCGCCAATAGAACAGCTGAAGTAGGGATGACAACAAAATGAGCAGCCGAAGGAAGTTGGGAAAATTCTATGAGGTACCCCGCCTTGATAATTTGCTTGTCAGGGTCCTTAGGTTACACAACACAGACGTTATAAGTTTCCAGGAGGACAGGAACATAGACAGGTGGGTGTGAGACACTTGGAAGATGCTTGTCAGGGTCCTTAGGTTACGCAACACAGGGCTTCACGAGAAGATAACTGTTTATTGGTAAATCCAGTACTAGAGACACGTGTACAGCTTATTTTAGGAATGGCCGCCAATACTAGGGCCTCTGACTTATACTAGAATCAAACATCCCCCCTGTAAGCATGAGCCAATGGATACATCTCACGCATGCGGGCGAAGCAAGCAGGCAAAGCAAAAGCCGTTAACTTTCCCAGCCAAGAAAAACTGCAGCTGGAGCATCTACAAGGTCAAGCATAATATAGCAAACAGTTGGTGAGCCAAGGAGAGCTGAGACAGAAAACGGGAGGCACCCCTCCACATTCCAAACCTATGACAGGGTTACCTGACAAGGCTGACGTCAAAGATTCTGCTTAGAAACTTTAGGAGCTTTCGCTCTGGATAGGGAAGCAGGTGAAAACTTAGATTTTCACCCATAAGGTCGAGAAGAGCTGCCAGGGGAACATTCCCAGTGTGGCTCAGGAAAGGATTTTGATGATCTACGGGACCACTGCTTGGACCAAGTTTTCCCCTTAGTATATTTAGCACCTGAAGTGACTCCCAGGTTACGAGACATTTTGATGCTTTTACCGAGCTCTTGAAGCACGGTATCGGTAGTGGAGCTAAAGAGCCCTTGAAGGGAAGATCCTCAACAATAGTCTTGGTGTCTGGCTGCAATGCCGAGGAGCACAGCCAGGCATGACGCCGCAGGGCAAACAAGGAAGTGAGGGTCTTTGCCGCGACATCTAACGTATGCTTGGAAGCATTGAGTTGTTGTTTTGCCAGAAGCATGCCTTCCTTCTGGATATGTCTGGCTTGGAGATTGATATCATCCTGGAGAGCAGCGATAAACTCTGACATCTGCTCCCATAAGGCATACTGTTATTGGCCCATACAGGCAGCATAAATGGAGGTTTTAATGCCCATCGCACCGGCCGTGTAGAACTTTCTGCCGAAGGAGTCAAGTTTCCTACCTTCCCTATCGGAAAGGGAAGAATGGCTGCGTTTGCCTTTAGCAGAAGAAGTCACCACAACGGAATTCGGTTTCGGGTGGATAAAAAGGAACTCTGCTCCAGTCTCTTGCACCTTATACATATGCTCTATCTGTTTGCTAGAAATAGGGATGGACAAAGGAATGAGACCAGGGAGCCTTGGCAGTCTGTAGCAAGACCAAAGTCATGGGGAGAGCGACTGCCGTCAAGGTGTCCATCTGGACAATATCAAAAACTGAGTCCGTAACTGCCAGTGGTGGTTGAACTGTAGGCAAGGCTAGGCTGTTAGCCATTCGCTTAACAAAGTCCCCATAAGATTTAACGTCCTCCGATAGAGAAATTGGAAGATCATCTCCCACTTGCTGTGGAGGGGAAGGCTCATTTGGTGGGGGGCGCAGACCCTCCGAACCCGACTGAGAAGAATCGGAGGAACTGGAACGGTTCGAAAGTTTGGAAAATGACATTTGGAGGATCGGTGTTGACAGCACCGGCTCCGACGGTTCCTTGAGTTTTTTGATGCCGACGCCTGTAGAGCGGGACGCTTAGCACTCTGTTGCGACCGGCGAGGTTCAATAAACTCCGGTGCCGGGGGAGGGTCTCGATACCGAGAGCAGGGAGGAAGAAGAGTGGCAGTCCCAGTCTGGAGGGTGCGGGGGAAGCCATGGCATCGCTCCAGTGAAGGGATAAGCACCATACATGTACTGCCACTGCTGCTGGTCTCAGGCAGGAGGGGGCTGAAAGAATCCCGTAAGTCAATCCCGATCATCGGGGCCGAACAGTGGCAGAGGGGGAACAGCGTTCGCCCCTTGCTCTAGATGCAGGCTCTCGACACCGGGGGAGCGAGGAACCTGGGTCAAGTCCATGTCCTGATCAGAATCAATGGACTGGGTGGGGCAAAGAGAAGGCGACTTAGGTGCACCTTGTAGCTGCCCACAGCCAAGCAAATCAAGTGAAGCGGCTCTGGATGTCGTGGCTACCTCAGCTCGGTGAGGAGTCCACAGAGTTTTGCTGAGAGAGCCTTTCTTGTGCTTCTTACACTTGATAGGCCGATCGTCCTTGCCCTCATGTTTTTTTGGGTTTTTTTGAGGGAGTATGGGCTTTGGACTGCGATGCTAGAATCGAGCGTTTCAGCACTGATCGGTCAACATCGCCAAAATTGCTACCGACCGAGGCAGAGAAGATCCTATCAGTGTGGTGGTCAGAAGAGAACTGGCGGGATCATCGTGCCTCTCCCCTAGTCATGCGCAGTGGAGCCCGGCATGTGACTGGGGAGCAGGCGCGAAAATCCCTTTTGCTTTCCATTATACCGGTTGGGGTCAGCGCAAGCGCACTATATCCCAGAGGTGTGATGCACAGAGACCACAAAGAAGATCAGGAGATGGTTAAGATGAGGGAGGTTTGCCCTTGTAGAAAAGATCTGTGTAGTGGAGTGGCTGAGCTAAAAGGCTGTGTGTGTTCCTAGTAGGTAGCAGAGAAAAAGTGGAGGTCCTGCCTCCCCATTTGTGGCCCCTAAACACTGTTATTCAGAGGCATACTTCTTCTGAGCACAGCAGATCCATTTAGTCATAGTTGCTAATAACTACTGATGACGTGTCCTCCATGAATTTTTCTAATCCCCTTTTACAGCAAACTAAGCTAGACATTGCTATCACATTCCTATAGCAGTGAATTCCATAAACTAATTACTCTTTGAATGAAAAAAGTACTTTTTTGTTGTTCTGACCTGAATCTGCTGCTCATCAGCTTCACTGAGTGCCTGCAAATCCTAGCATTATGGAAGAGAAATAAAAAGTTCATATTCTCCACCAGTGAAAATGAATGCAAAGAATTCATTCAGTTTCACTGCAGTTTTCCTTAGCAATCCTTCACCCATTTGTCATTTTAGGGCCCATTTCCTGTATCAGGTGCATTTAAAGAAATATTTCTGAATTCCATGTCAAACCTTTGTGTTTAATTTTTGTCCTGCTGTACTGTTTGTTTTCAGCTCTTCTGTTGGATGTGCACTCCCACGAAGACGCTGCTGTGCATATATTACCATTGGAATGATATTTATCTTCATTGGAGTTGGATTAACTGTGAGTGGCATGATTACTTGTATGCTGCAGTTAAACAAAGCCAGCAGTATTTTTGTAGCTAGCTAGTCATTTTTAAACTTCTGGGAATCTTTAGTGTACTGATAATGTATCCTAAAAATAAAGAATTTGCAAATACCCATCAAAATATATTTTAAAAACACTTCACTTACCCTTCAGATTCTTTAGGTTATTCTGCAGAAACAATCTTTAAGAATAAACATGGGAAAGCAGCTGTTCTGTATTGATGTGAAACACCTCTTCCCATGGCCCAAACACGTGTTGGCAGCTACCAGTATCCTTAGATATGGGTCTGCCCCAATCATATCTAGATCAGGAGGAGGGGTGCAATTTGAAAAGTCCAGAGTATGTGGGCTCTTCAGGTACATGCAGCCACTTCCCCATGTCCCTTTCTCCCACTAAAGACTGTGAGGGTATAACTAAGGGGCGGGGGTTCTTCTATCCCTATCCCCATGCCCTCCATGTAAAACATCATGTTTAAATACATGATATAGTGATCTCACCCTCTTCCCTCCCTCACACACAGGATTCCCCCCCCCTTCCTTCTTGCTGAGCAGCCATTTTATCTTTTTTCTTCTTATTTGTCTATGGCTGTCCCATCCAGTCACTTTATTCTATATATTTTGATGCTGGCCCAACCCAGGGAACTGAGGAAAGAGACAAAATCTTACATTCTACTTCTGAAATGGCACACAAGGGGCTTTGGAAAGTGCCAAATAAACAAAATATTTTATTTAACTTAGAAGAGAAAAGGTCAGATAGAATCAAGTGTAGGATGTATGAGGTGAACAGATTATAAAAACTGAGGTAACTTTGTTATCACAGGTGGGTAGCCATGTTGGTCTGAATCAGCAGAACAAATTTTGAGTCCAGTGGCATCTTTAAGACCAACAAAGTTGCATGCACACAAAAATTTATACCTTGAATAAAACTTTGTTTGTCTTAAGGTGCCACTGGACTTGAATTTTGTTTTGTTATCACACTAACCCCAGATAATTTGTTGCCAACGAGTGCTTCTGTTATTCAACAAGGTCTTTAAAACTTTGAGGAGAGAGGCTTTCTTCTCAGTTTCTCCTTAAATACTCTAGCATAAGTTTCTGAGTTTCACCAACTTTTAGTCTAGAAGGCAGGAACATACAACCAAGTTCCCAAAATCCTTCTATATACACAGACCAGGGATCACTCCCCCCCCCCAAGAGCTATTTCCCTTTTCACTGAGCAGGGATTACTTCTCTTCACTAGAACCAATTTCCCTTTTTGGCTTGAATGGGGAACCTCCTTGATACACTCACTCCTTATGCCCCTTTCCCACTGCACAGTCAGAGCTAAACTGTCTCTTCAACGGCCAGTTCCCAACTGTCATTTCTTAACTAACACTCTCCACAGAATTCCATTTGAACAGCCTGTCACTCAAAGGTTCTCAGACTCTGTTAGGCATTAGCCCTTGACAGTCCATCTCATATGACTCTGATGCTATCAATCTGGTTTCTGCTGCAGCCTCCACGCTTCTCCACAGCCACCATTCCCCTTATGCCACCAAGGGCTTTTATGAAATTTTGTGAAATTTGGAAATTGATATATTGCTATAGCATTACATTATTATAATGATCTATCATCTCTTCTAAATTCCCAGCTTTCATTTGTAAAAACAGTAAATTTTTTACTCCCTTTCTTGTGTAAATATAATGGAAAAATGGATGATTGGGGATAATGTATGCATGTTCCATAAAACCCACTCTCATTTGGATACCAAACTGGAGTAAAATCTCCATCTGACAGCTGCCTCTCTTGCTCTTGCTGATGTCAACTGTAACAAAGGAAGCAGCATGCTGGCACATAGGGAAAAATGCAAGTCCTGGTTTCCTAAACTTCCACTAATCCTGAACAGTTACACAGATTTATCTCTGCATATTTTGTCTTCAACAGTAGTAGGAATGTGCTGCTCTAATGTAGGCTCCTGTCCCATGCACTTATCTGTTAATAAATACCACTGAACTCTGTATATACAACCATATGATCAGTTTGCAAATACATTACTTAAAAAACCCAATCTTTATTGATGGTACTAGTCACTTTGAATGTTTGTTTTTGTTCCTCTTAAAGACAATATAGCAAGGATAGCAAAATTCCACATAAAACAGTTGGAATGTTATAATGGATGATATTTCCCCCCATAGACTTGAAATTAGAGCAATGACAAGTGGGGACTGCAAGGGCTTGTTGGGGGGGGCTCGTCCCCCCCCCACTATTCTATTTCCTGAAAACCTCCATACCTTCTCCCCATTTGCTGCTTCTTTTTCCCACCCATCAACCAACCTACCTTTATCCCACCCCATCTTCAACTTTCCCTCCTTCTGGCAGCCTCTCCCTGGGAAAAGTCTGGACAAGTTGTGCACTGCTGGCTATTGTGCCCAGATGGATGGTGGGAACTCACAAGACTTGCATAGGGCACCTCATTTTCCCCATATCCCCTTCCCCACCCTATTTCCATCTTCTTGCACCCTTCATATCCTAACCTTTCCCTGCTTCCTTCTCTCAGCCAGTCTACTTTTTTTCCATCCCCCCCATCTTCAATTATATTTATTATTTACTTACTTAATTTATATCCCACCTTCCTTCACAATGGGGACCCAAAGCAGCTTACTCCCTTTTCCCACCCTCCATTTTATCCTCACAACAACCCTGTGATTATTATATTAGGCTGACTGGCCCAAGATCACCCAGTGAGCTTCCAAAGAAGACTAGGGATCTGAACTGGGGTCTCCCAGATCTTAGTATGAAACCCTAACCACTACGCAACACTGGCCTTTGTGGGGTGGCTGCTGCTGCACAGTAGCAGGCAGCCAGGCCTGGGTGCAAGTTGAGTGGTTGCAAGTCACATAGTGGCAGCTGTTGGACCTAGCTCCAGTGAGCCATCTCCTCAAAGCCAAAATAGCCCTGGAAAGGGCCCTGCCTCTCCCCCGTGCCTTATACTGACACAACGAAGGCTTAAACTGGCAGTACAGTGGTAGATGCTAGAAACGGCCACTGAGTACCTTTGTTTGTTAAACCCACAGGTGTGCTTCTATTATTTGGAGGGATTCCCCGCCCCCCGGTGTGTTTTAGATTTTTCTGCAAACCTTGAGGCTTGTCTTGACTTGTAAAAAAGGTCTGTTTGTTCCTGCCTCTTGTCTCTAGATTTAAGTGGCCACAAACTTGGCCACTTTGAGAATTATATATATTTTGATGTAATAAATGTATTACAGCAATAAATGTAAAGGGTATAATAAAGTTTTTAAAAAATTAATACCCATATTTACCCATTTATCACACAGCCCCAAATAAGTTTAGTTTCACTGGGGCTATTGTTTATTGGTGCACCTTGTAAAGAACTGGTCTACACTGAACACACTGATTTTTTTTCTTTTCATAAACCAGAATACTGTAATTGTTTCTCCACCATAGAAAAGCATGTTCTGGAGTGTAGAATGACCTAGATAGCAGCAGTTTCTGGTCCAAATTAGACAATACTGTGTTCCTGAGTCCACCACTTGGCTCTTGAAAAAAGCATGGGAGTGAAGACAGGAGCCCATCATCTCTCCCTGCACCATAGTCCCCTGCAGTATTTTTAAGAATTGTTTTTTTTTTTACAAAGAGATCTAAAATGGTGCTGTACCCTCGTTGTGGACTTGGGATGTGGTATCATATAGTTTGGTCCTCATAAGGCAGGACTGTCCCTGTGTGGCCAAAGTGAGTTTGTGCACTGATGTGTTGTACATAGACCAAATGCTCCATGCCAATTATTTTTCATTTTTATATGAATCTTAATTTATATAAAACATCTGACATCTTAAAATCAAAATATTAATTATTTGTGCTTTTCTTGTTCTTTTCCTTCTTTTTATATAGGTCGGTACACAAGATTTTGCCAGAAATTTTCATGCCACATATGTTTCTTGGGCTATTGCTTATCTCTTAGGCTTGGTCTGCCTAATTCGAGCTTGTTATTGGGGAGCCATAAAAGTCAGTTATCCAGAACACAGTTTTGCATAGTCTTCTTAATGGTAGCTTATAGAAAGCGGGAATCTCTAGAATTCTGATAATATGAGCAAAATAATTTAAACTTTTTCCTTTAACATTTCCATTCTGTTACAAGTAGTTTAAAGACTGGGCATCCTTTAAGAACAAATGTTAATTGCACTACATTATATGCAAATCATTTGTTTTGCTGCTAGATTCCCAAGCTCTGAATACTAAAGCTTTTGTTTACATAATCATACATCTGTCTTAAAAGTACTGCTGTATTGAACTCCATCCTACAGTATTCTTTTTCTGTATAAAACATTGGTCTGTGCCATTTGGGTATATGTATGCAAAAGCAAGAAGTG
Organism: Gekko japonicus; assembly: GCF_001447785.1. Lineage (NCBI taxonomy): Eukaryota > Metazoa > Chordata > Lepidosauria > Squamata > Gekkonidae > Gekko > Gekko japonicus. Next base: position 153,400 of record NW_015162494.1, read on the forward strand.
TTTATAAGTGTTTCTACAACTGCTTCACATTTGTAAGTACACTTTAAAAACAATCAAAGTGGCTTGCTTTAAAATTTAAGCAATAAGCATCTTGCTTGGACTGCTTACCGTAACTTTTGCTTAAGATCAGAGTGGCTTTACTGAGTGTGCATCATTTTTGAGGAGTGGAGCTTTTGTTAGATATCATTTGTAAACACCGTATGCTTTCAGATTTCCAGGTCAAGAGATGCAATATTTTGGTAGACTTTTAAAAGTTCTTTTATCCACAATTAAAATTCACACTGGGTATTTTTTTTCTTTCTTTGAAGGACCCTGGGACTTAATATTTTTTACCTTTTTACAGGAAAATCCTTAAAGCCATGATTGGATTTATGGAACAGTTATTTGTATGAGTTCCTTTACAGGGTCTATGTAAGGGAAGTATTTGATATGACTTGTTTTATAAATGTAGTTGACTATAGGGTGATGTAGGATTACCTCTTGCTGTTTGGATCATGGGTTATTTCCCCTAATGGGAGAATAATTCTCTGTTCACTGCAAAGGGAGATATTATAGCTTTACACTAATTGATATGAAATGGAATAGAGTAAACAGTTACTCTAATCATTCCATCAATGTATAACTGGTCAGTATAATACTGATAACTAGTCAGATGGTAAATGTAATTTTCATGAAGCCTGTTCATAAGAAAATAAGGGGACCAGTTATTGCACTGCCCAAGTTTTATGTGAAGTTTTTCTAAATTCTGAAGGAACACCCTGAGCTCTTTAGATACAGTAGTCGTTAGATAATGGGGGTCAAGAGGGTAGATTAATGTGGCTGTTCCAGGGTTGTATATAGTATTTTAAATTACCTGTATTCCTTTTGGGGGCAAAGCAATGCTTGGATGAGAACTTGGAGCACAATAAATATCCTTCAAACTGTACATTAAAGTCTTTGTATAATGTTCAATGTATGAAAGCAGTAGCTCAGGATTATCATGTACCTTTTAAAATACACTAATAAAGATTATTATTCAAAGCTAATGATTCTGGTGTCTCTTCTCAGTGAACTGCTGAACTTTGCGTGGAGATTTCAAAGGCATTTGTGGACCAATACCAAGTATCTTAGTGCTGGTAAATACTTGGGTCCATCTCCTGGTTTTCAAAGGGTACAATGTATCCATTATTATGATAAAGTGGGTTATTGGGCAATCCCTTGAGCAGAGTATGTTTCACTTCTTTTTTTAATAATAAATTGGACCCAAGAGTATCCTTGCACCAGAATAAGGGATTCAACTTCATTGAATTATTAATCTTAGAGAAGACTTTTTGGATCTCCTCATAATTAGATGCATATTTCCCAACCTTGGGGAAAGTGGTGAATTTCTACCACTATACTGGGGGAGGAAGTACAATACCACTGAATGCATATTTGTAACTTTCTAACAAACTGGGGTTAAACTGTGGCTACCAAATGCATGAGGCCTGTTACTAATTTTCCCCCATCACAGTACTGCATCCAAAAATGCAGTTCTGTAATTGGAAAAGACTTATTTTTTGCATAGATTGGTTCATTATCAGGTTGATAGTGGGGTGAAAATTGTTGAATGCCTGGTGCAATATACGCAGGGCTTCTTTGCCATGTATCCATATATGAAGAAGTGTGCATACAACACTAAAGTTTATACCCAGAATTACACTTTTTTGGTTTTAAAGGTGCCGCTGGACTCAAAAATTTGTTCTGTTGCTTAAGAGCAACATGGCTATCCACCTGAATTATACTAGTATGTTTTTATTTCAGGCTATAAAACTGGTGATACGAAAACCAAAAAGACCTGTGACAATGTGACGCTTAATAATTTACTTTAAAGAATCAAAATTCTACAATAAATGTACAATAATATACAGAATAGAAAACTGAAGGTGGTCTCCGGAATGTCTTGCCGTCTCGATGGTTGATCTTCTTCTGAACAAAGATGTGAGACAAATACTGTCTCTCAATGATTCATTTCCTCTGGTGACGTTTCAAAGATATCAGTGATGATTTTCAACATTCATAATAGCTATAGTATCTAGTAGAGCCTTCCGTGGGCTAATGGTATTGTAATGCCCACGGAAGGCTCTACTTTATTTAGTCAAATAAAAGATGTTCTATTAGTTATGGCATCACTACATCAAACAGGTTTAAACATACATATTCAGTTGTTACAAAGGTCCTCTCGTACTACTGGAAGGGCGGAATCAAGTGAGGAATCTTAAAACTCTTTGTATGTCTTGATGCAGCACTTACCTTAGGTGTTTAGTAAGTAAAGCTTTATACATTTGAGGCCTATTCCACACAATATTAGACTGCTCCATAGCCCTACTTTCACACAGCATTCACTGCATACAGTTAAGTCATCTTATCATACATGTATATGTATATCCTATCTGATGTGATTCCAACCGTGCATGCAAAATGCTGAGAAAAGAACAAGCATCACCATCAACCTTGGGGCTTAACATTAAACTATACAACACTAGAACAAATAGTTGTAAGTCAGTCTTGTAAGGCAGTGTAACCTTAAGCAAAAGTTGTATTTTATGGCAAACATAATGGATTTCATCCTGTTCAAAAATCCTTCAAATATCACAGAATTCTACTTTCAGAAAACAAAAAGGGAATTCCTTTTCTATGGGAAAATACGTATCAATACTGACTGCATTTTCAAAATTATTTGTGAAAGCAGACTATCACTGTGAAGAAAATATTGGCTCAGTCATTGTTACTGTGGTTAGCCGTAATTGAAAGTGTATGTAAAAGGTAACAGAAGTCTAGACCTATTACTGTTGGAGGCATTAATGACTCCGAGGGGCACAAAGGCCATACAATTACTTGAAAAATTAGTATTGGGAACCGCTGAACCAAGTTGACAGTGGCATACTGATCATAAAAGAAAGATGTGAATGGCTTAGTAAGTAGCAGGTCAATTTGGCTTGACAGGCACATGCAAAGCATATTCATTTCAATTAAATAAAGCTGATTCTGGCAGAACAACAAATCAAACTGAGGAAGAGACAATCCATTTTACTGCTATACCCATCTGTCCTTCCTTAGTTCTGTTCTCTTCCTTGTTCCCTGTCTTCCATTGGCAAATTGATTTGAATAATCCCACCCCACCCACCTGAACCTAAAGGGTATCTTTTTCATATCGGGATGAAAATTATTATATTATGACAGGGTGCTAGAACAGCTGTCTCATAAGCCTGCTTCAGTTAGCTTATTTATCTCTTTCTAGACAATGAAGATCTTGCTCAATTAACTCCAGCCACACCTAACAAAAGTAACATTTTATTAGTTCATTTTTTTCCCTGCACAGCTTTTAATTAAGTCAGTCTTGTATTCCCTACTCCAGAAAATAGGCACTTAAAAGGTGCTTTTTTTCTCATAATGTACCAATTTTAAATATTGCTTTAAAACCTACATAATGTACTTCAAAATGCACATTAAAGATATTATACAAAGGAAGTTTCAGTTGTTTGGTTTTAATTTGGTGCCCAAATGAAGTATGAAAACACAGTAACCATGGCATTATTTAGAATGGTATGAATAACTTAGACATTGAGAATGCCAAAACTATAATTTCTAAAAATAACACCTGTACAAATATACTTTTTGATGATAGTCTTAACTTCATGTATTTAGGCAAACTACAGCAAACCAGGGGAAAACCCAAAAAACTAAAGCATTATATCATAAACAACACCACTATTTACCTGAAGGAAAGATATGAATGTAAGGCCTACTGGTCTTCCAAGAATCAAGTGTAACAGAAGTGACTGACCTAGTTTCTGGTCTATGGAGGCAAAGCTATATGACAAGCTGGTGGTGGTCGCTCACTACTTCTCTCCGCTTACCTGTAGCAGTGTCCACATTAGCCAAAAGATGAACGGGAAATAACTGCCTAAAACGTTGTTTATAGAACATCTAACAAATGTATTTTACACGGCCTATCTGGGCTTTATCTAGTCTATTGTCCGCCTATGGCCAGTAAAAAGTAAGAAGTTGGAGTAAATGCTGAAGCAAGTGTATGGGGGCAATTTAGAGGGAGATGCTGGTTCTCAAGACTGACCTAGTTTCTGGTCTATGGAGGGCAAAGCTATATGACAAGCTGGTGGTGGTCGCTCACTACTTCTCTCCGCTTACCTGTAGCAGTGCCCACATTAGCCAAAAGATGAACTGGAAATAACTGCCTAAAACGTTGTTTATAGAACATCTAACAAATGTATTTTACACGGCCTATCTGGGCTTTATCTAGTCCATTGTCCGCCTATGGCCAGTAAAAAGTAAGAAGTTGGAGTAAATGCTGAAGCAAGTGTATGGGGGCAATTTAGAGGGAGATGCTGGTTCATGAATGATAGCAGAATAAGTGGTGGAACTGGATGGAGAGGTCTTGAATTAAAAAACAGGGAGCAATGATGGAAATACATGGGAGGAAGCTCTCGCTAGTCATATTTCATAGGATTTCATAAAACAACATAGGCAGATGGGAACAGATTCCAGGTTTAGGTACAGATTTATATATATTGTACACTGCCCTGAGCCATGCTTCAAGGAATGGGCAGTATAAAAATTGAATTTAATAAATAAAAAATAAATAGAATTTAGACTGACTTACTCAGAAATTAAAACACAGTTTTAGACTGATGATGGCTGAAGACCATTACTTGATTTACCATTACAATTTTGATTTCTGCAGAACTGTCAGGGAGATGACTTCATTAGCCTTGCTTTTTTTTGCATAAATAACAGCGTGATACGAAATCCTTCCAAGTGATCCTGTATTGTGTGTACAACTCATGATTAATTTTTTTGTACTTTTATTGTTACATAACACCTTACTGAAAAGTTTAATCTCTGAACCACACTTAGTAGCTGTTTTTCTGTACCATCAAAGTTTGCTGAATAAATGAGGCTCAGAGCCTTTTTTAGTTAGTTCATTCAAATATTTGCTATATCAGCATATTACTCAGATCTACATATAGAAGTAACCCATGAAAACTGAGAAAGGGAGAATACTGTAAGCCACTTTGGGTCCCCGATGATGAGGAAATAGGGTATTAATGAAATAAAAGATTTATGAAAGTTAATGGCCAAAAAAGCACAACCAAAACCAGTGTCCATTTCTTGAACCATCATTTTATTGCAAATCATTAAATACTGCATATCAGTTTGCTTTATAATTTAAGTAGCACAATTCAGACATTTGACTGACATTTTACAGCAAGGGTATCTTTCCTGGCATCCACTAAGTGTTTTTTAAAAGCTGTTGGGGACAAGTGGTGCTTTTGCCCAGCAAGGCTTCTGACTGACCACTGGAGATTTGGTAGCCTGTGTGGATTTTTAAAAACATTGTTTTGGCAAAAGCTACCACTACAGTACAAGGGACTTCACTGTGTGACTGAAGGCAAGCTCTAGCAACCATTTTGTGGCTGGCTGCACCTTTTGCAGCAGCCATTCTGTGACTGTGCCCACTACCCTATATCAGAATTCCAAAGGTGTCCACAGGCTCAAAAAAGGTCGAAGGATCCTGATTTACAGGTTTCTATAAACTACTTAGGGGTCTGCAAGTTCAGCTGCACAAAACACACCTATAATTGTTTACTAGCTCTAAGCATGTATAGTCCTACTATTTCATGGCCATGAGGAATGCACAGAGTAAAGGTTCTGTAATTATTACTCAGTTCCATCATCATTTTAAATTAAACCTACCTTTTCTTCTCTGAAAACACTTCCCAATACCCTCCCAGCACCTGCAAAAGGAAGAATCTTTGCTGGAGAATGACAAAAATACTGGGATGGTGATGTGCAATCTGCTCCTAAATATGTTTGCTCAGAAATTCTACACCATTCAGAGGATTAGAGACTTCATCTACTAATATAATTGCTCCAGTGTCTTTGGAGTAATTACAGTGTATCTTGTGACTATCTTATCTAAGTTGGTATACTAAATTGGTCTCTGCCATGCTTTTCACTTCATTTACCTTTTTATTTGATTTAGTACCCTGGTAATGATTGTGCTGCACTATTTTTTCATCTTATAAGCAACTGCAAACTTTAAAAAAATCTATACAGCAGTGGTACTCATTTAGTGGCTCAGGAGTCACACATGGCTCTTTGATATGCTGCCTGTGGCTCTTCCCAATGTAACACCCACCCCATATCCCAGGAAAGTGAGCAAGGTCATTGTCCAGTATGGTTTTGTAGTGAGCAAGTGGTTCCCACCTTAAAACAGCAGCTGCTGGAGGAACTCGATAATGGGTAAGCTGTGAGCTTCATTCCAGGGTGGTTGGGCCTGTCCTCTCCAACATCTCCTCTCCTTCTCAGCACTGGGGCAACCACTGGGTGGAGAGTAAGCTGACTACAGAGAAAAGAGAATAAAAATACCATAGCAGCCCTAGTGGTGGTTTTTCTCCTCTTTTCCCACAGCCATCTTGCACTCAATCAAGCACCTTGGCAATCTCACTCTTACGTGACCTGTTCTGCCTCATTATGAGAGTGGGAGGCAGAAAGGGAATTGTTTCCCCTAACTCCAGATACACAAGAGCTGGCAAGGATTCAATAACAGTGGAGAGAGAAAGCTCTACATTCCAGTAATTTTAAAGGTTATGGTTGCATACAATATTAATAATAATATATTATAGTATTCAGGTGGGTAGCCATGATGGTCTGAAGCAGCAGAACAAAATTTGCGTCAGGTGGCACCTTTAAGACCTACAAAGCTTTATTCAAGGTATGACCTTTTGTGCACACAAAAGCTTATACCTTGAATAAAATAGTCTAAAAATGTTAAGCTTTACATACCCTCCTTACGGGACAAGCTGCACATTCAGGTTTTTAAAGGGTTCCTTGGATCGAACTCAAGTTTCCCACAGTGACACAGCAGGAGGAAATGCTTTAAAAAAATTAAGGAGAACATAAATGGGGTTAGAATGTCACCATAGCAAAAGCATGTCAGCAAAGAAGAAGGTGCAGAACTGGCCAACTGGATGTCGACGTTAAGCGTAGAAGACAGCAGCTCGGAAGGGGAGGTGAAGGGCGAGGAAGAAGGAGGAGCGTCGGGTTATAACCTGAGAGATAAAAGTGGGAAGAGCTATAAAACTTAAAAACTGCTATCTCTCTCTTTTAAGTGGATTTTACTCGGGAAGAATAAACTGATATCAGCTACCAGAAGGACAATACTAACTTACTAATTTCCTGGTTAACACTATTGAAAGAAAAGAAGAAGCCTTGGTGAAGAAGAAAATTGTGGATTCTCTGATTTGATTATAAAAAGGTTTAACAGATTAACATATTACTAATACCACTCATTCTTTTCTTGGTCCCTCTTTATACCCTTCCTTATTTCTAACTTTTAGCGAAATATCTCCCCTTTTTAGGGGAGCGAATAAAGCTTATCCCAAAAAAAAAGAAAAAAAGAATGTCACCATAGCGAAGTGGAAGGTCCTGGGCAGCATCGAAACAGTGCTGGGGGGAGTTATTTCCCCATTTTTGATGCAGTAGCTGTAGTTCAAAGGTACTCTTTTACAATTGTATCTAGCATATTGCTTCTTAAAGATAAACTTTCCCCCCTGAAATCTGGTCTCCACATCCAAGCCTCATGCTTGAGGACCACCTTTACCAAAGCATAAACTAGACACAGGAGATGCCTGCCTAGTGCATACAAATCTAATCACAGGAAATTCAGATCTTTTAAAGAGTGTCTGATCTCACGATAACAAAGTTTGAGTTCAGTGACACTTTTAAGTCCAACAAAGTTTTACTCAAGGTATAAGCTTTCATGTGCAAGGACACTTCTTCACATACAATGAACACTAAATCAGCATACAGCATAATGAAGATATTTAACAAATTCAAGGACCAAACAGGAATAACAAGTTGAGTTTATATTGTTATCATTTGTTTGGGTTTAACGGGGGAGGGGGGAGAACATAGGGAAAGGAACAAATATGCCAAAATTGGAGATTGATGGGCAGATGTATCCTTGTGGAACGCTGAGAGTAATTAACGGAGACCCTACCGTTATGCTCCATCTATCTCCCCTCAAGCATGGAGGGAACCTCACCTGTAATATAATTTGGAATGATAAATTGTAATGTATTTCTTTGGTCTGGGGACAGAGGAGAACCTCACATGTAATATAATTTGGAATGATAGATTGTAATGTATTGTCTGGGGAAAGAGGAGAACTTTACAAAGCCAATCGCCCCTCTTCAAAGAAGAAGTTGCTGTAAGGTACAGGGAAATACTGCTCCCTTAGGGGAAAAATACACTTACAGAAGCGCATCTATGTATGGTCTTTTTGTAAAAGTACAGGGAAATACTGCTTCCCTTAGGGGAAAAATACACTTACAGAAGATACAAAGAGTTTTGAAAACAAAAGCAACCTTCTGTGTTACGTTGGAAGGAAACCCTTAAAGAGCTCCTACTATTCAGAATATATAGCAACTTGATGGACTAAACATGATAGTATAAGGAAGGTTGATTTGCAGAAAAAAATTTACAAACTACAAGGGCTACAGGAAAACGGTCCTTATTCCAGAAGTTGTCCAGTTATTTCATTTGCAACGGCTTTTAAACCGTTCCTCAGTCGGGCATCAACACCCTGACTCTGTTGTCTGTTCGGGATCCACAAGCCGGCTGGTCCGCGTGGCACGTACTACAACGTGTACCTACGACACGCCAGCTACCAATGCCGAGAAAAGACTTCTCATGAGAGACTTCTCTTCCTCCTCTCTCTGTCCAGTTCATTCTGAGATGCCCATTCCTTACCGGGCGAGACGAAGAGGACGGAAGATTACAAAGACCTTCGCTTTCTTTCCCTTTACCTGAGGACTCTCACACGGTCGGGGAGCATCGGCGGCGCGTAACCCGCGCCCGAAGAGACTATTCAGCGCGTGCTGACTTCTGAGCGCTCTCCAGGGCTCGCGTGACAGTTGAGCGGTTAAACAAGTGGGGATGGTTCCGGCCTAGGCCCCGCCCCCTCTGTTTTATTTTCGAAGTGTGAAGGCGGCGGCGGCCGCTAAGTTCCCTGAAACTGATCCTATGATGCTGGTAGGTACGCAGTGTCGACGGAGGAGGCTCTCGGACTGCGCCTTAACGGCGGTTTTGGCGCGTGCCCTCCTCAGCCCTTTGTGATGGTCCCCGTGTGTGAGGAGGTGTTGCGCATGCGCGCTCGCTTTCCAAGGCAAGTGTGAGGGAAACTGTCGTGCGGCGTGATCCTGGAGATCCCCGGAGTTTTTGAGGGCTCCGAAGATTGTGCTTTAATTTCTTTCTACGGACCTAGACAGCGTCGATCATTTGTTGTTTTGATTTCTCCTTTAGCGAGTCGTCAATTAACTCTTGTGGGACGTATATCGAAAGCGGATTCCCCCGTTTTGAACGCCGGCTACTAGTCTCTTGCCTGCACGCTGCAATTCGACTGGTTGCGGGGGAGTGATCTAAATCCAGTGAATCCCTGTTGGTGGTCCTGTCTGAGGCATGACTGACGTGCATTCAAGGCCATTGCTATCAACTCGGTAATAGACTGAGATTAGAATGACTGTTCACGTGTAACTTTCTATTACTCTATACCTCGTCGGAGTTCCTGATGAGTGTCCGTGTTAAGAGACTTTGCATTCCTACGCTGTGCCCTGTTTGGGAGCGTGAGAGCGCTGTTTGGAACTGGCTCCATCTGAAAGTGTGGTGTTGGAAAGTCCGTTTCAAAAACCATTTTAAGAGGTCTTAGTTTTTGAAAGGACGTTGAGGGATAATAGCATAGCCCTATATGTCAGTCTGTCTATTTAG
>NW_015162494.1:163251-191153 GCF_001447785.1 Gekko japonicus
CGCCCCCCCCCCCCCCAAGAAAGAGGGATTTGAACGACTTTCTACAGGTTGTGTGACGTGATCTGTGTGTGAAGTAGAAAGGTAACAGGGCAAGGAACTTGGTGTGAGTTTTGTTTGGGAACATTGTTATATGTGTTTTGAAACTACTGTGCTACTCTGCTGCTGTTAAATTTATCAGCAACCTTTGGTAGGGTGAATCATGCTATTCAAATAATTTGTTACAGATTGGATTCAGAGGTTAGTTGTTGAAGATTGTCTCCTGTGTGGGCCTTATCCTGTGGGATTCCACAGGGTTCAGTTTTATTGACTATGCTGCTTAATCTTCCCATAAAGCCTTTGGGAGAGAGCATACGTAAGAGCCTTGCTGGATCATACCAGCATCCTGTCTCACGCAGTGACCAACCAGTTCCTCTGGAGGGCCAACAGCAGGGCATAGAGGCTGAGGCGTCCCCTGATGTTGCCTCCTGGCCTTGGGAATCAGATGTTTAGTGCTTCTGAATGTGGAGGTTCCCCTCAGTCACTATGGCTAGTAGCCACTGATAGACCTATGCTCCATGAGTCTATTTAATTCCCTTTTAAAACTGTTTATTCCTGTGGCCATCACTACATCCTCTGGCAGCGAATTCCACATTTTAAACACTCTCTGTGTAAAATAGTATTTCCATTTGTCATTCCTGAACCTACTGCCTATCAATTTCATTGGATGCCCTCGAGTAGTAGTATTTTGGGAGAGGGAGAAAAAGTTCTCTTTATCAACTCTCTCTTCATGCATAATTTTATAAACCTCTATCATGCGCCCCCCCCAGTCATCTCTTTTCTAAACTGAAAAGTCCCAGACTCTTCAGCCTTTCCTCATATGGAAGGTGCTCCAACTCCCTAATCATCTTGGTTGTCCTCTGTACTTTTTCCAGCTCTGCAATGCCCTTTTTGAGATCTGGTGACCGAACTATACACAATATTCCAAATGAGGCAGCACCATAGATCTATACAGGGGCATAACAATATTGGCCGTTTTATTCTCAATCTTTTTCCTAATAATCCCTAACATAGAGTTTGCCTTTTTTACTTCTGCAGCACCCTGGGTTGATACATTCATTGAGCTATCCACTACGACCCCAAGATCTTTTTCCCTCTCAGTTTCAGCAAATTCAGACCCTGTTAGCCTATACTTGAAGTTAGAATTTAGATTTGGGTGTTATCAATATGTTGATGACAATCAGTTCTATATTTCTTTGTCCTGATCGCATATACTGCTGTAGCTGTCCTGAGTCAGTCCCTGGTTTCTGATTGTAAAGAAAGGTGAACACGTTGAAATTGACTTCCAAGTAGACAGAAGGTGATGTTGGCCAGGAAGGTTGTGCTGACCCTAGCTAAGTTAGTTAAGCCTAGGGGTTATACTTGATCCAGCATTATTGCTAGACAAGCATGTTAATTTAGCTGCAAAAAATGTTTCCTTGCACATCATGGAGAGTGGCTCCTTTACTTGAACCATCTGAATTGTTCACTTGGATCCTGCCACAGTAACCTTGAGGCTAGACTATTGTAGCATGCTGTACATGGACCTATCCTTGAAGACAACTCAGAAATTTCAGCTGGTACAGAACTTTGCAGCTTGGTTATTATTGGGAGTTAGATGGAGTGTATGTATTTATTTTATGTATTTACAAGATTTGTGTCCCTCCTTTCTGACATTATTAGAGCCATCAAGGCGGCTAACAATTTAAAACATACATAATAAAGTAATATTTTAAAACCATTAAAATCAACCCCTCCAAACACACATCATTGAAACAGAGTTAAAATACATACAAAACATAAAAGCAGCAATTAGAACACTGGTTAGGAATGATGGATCATTGATGGAATGCCAAGTGAAACAAAAAAAGTCTTCACTCACTGGCAGAAGACAGCAACAGAAGGGAACAGGTGAATGTCCCTGGGGAGGGAGTTCCAGACCTTTGGTGCCATGACTGAGAAGGCCCTCTTCTGGCTTGCCACCTGCCTAATCTCAGAAGGTGAGGGCACCCTAAGCAGGGCCTCAAAAAATGGTTATGCAGGTTTATAAAGGACTAAGCAGTCTTCCAGGAATGTTGGTCCCTGAAGTTCAAGACCAGCCTCTTGAGTTGCACCTAGAAACAAATTGGGGGCCAGTGTAGATGGGCTTAAGACTGGAGTGATGTGGTTCCTGGTGCTACCCACTCCAGTCAACATCCTGGCTGCAGCATTCTGTACCAATTGAAGTTTCTGAACACTTAAGGGCAACCTCACATAGATGTCACTGGGGCATGCACTGTAGTGAGCCTCACATAGAACACATTGCAGTAATCTCATCTAGATGTCACTGGGGCATGCACTGTAGTGACCAGATATTTTCTGTCTAGGAAAGGCCACGGCTAGTCAAATAGTCAAAGCTGATAAAAGTCACTCTTGGCCTCAGTAGGCCTGAATCCAAGAGCACCCCAGACTATGGCCTTGTTCCTTCAAGGGGAGTGCAACCCCATCCAGAACAGGTGATACCTTCAATCCTCGGTCAGACCTTCCACCTACCAGTAGTACTCAGGGGCAGATCTACTATGAAGCTTAAGTTTCAGGGCCCTTAATCCTGGAGGAGTCCTGAAGCAACTTTTTTTTTATGAGTGAATTTTTCAACAAAATTGATGGAATTTTTTTGTACGTATTATTAAAATAAGGCTATTTTAGTAGTGACAGAATCATAAGCCAATGGGTTGAAGAACTTAATATTGACCTTAGAATATGCTCTAAAACCCATTTCATATGGCCAGTGCAACAATTTTAATCAAAATCTGAGATGTAGTGGTTAATTAAAAAAAAAATAATTCTGGTGATCTGCCATGGAACAACCCCATTGAAGAAGATAACAGCAGTTACCCAGAACTTGTTGCTGGTGGGAAAGGGCTCACTGTATGGCCCATATTCAAGGGCTCCACCCCACCACTCTGTTCTCTGCCATTTGGGTCTCGAGGGCAGCAAGGCCCTTTGGACCTTGTTGGATTTTGCCCCATTATTGCTGGTTGAGAAGGGGCCCCCATAATCATTCAAGCTTCAGGGTCCCAAAAATGTTGGTCCGCCACTGGTAGTACTTTCTTCTTGTTGGCATTAAGCTTCAGTTTATTAGCCCACATGCACTCCAAAACTGCCTCTAGGCACTGGTTCAGGGTTTCTGCAGCCTCCCTGGAATTGATTGGAAGTGTGAGATAGAGCTGAATGTCATCTGTGTATTGGTGACAGCCCAGCCCAAATCTCTGGATGACCTCTTCCTAGTGGATTTATGTAGATCAGGGGTGTCAAACATAAGGTGCATCCAGGGCTGTTATGCAGCCCGCGAGCAACTGGTGCAAAGGAGGGAACAGGAGACTGCTCAGGGGTGGGTGGGTGGAGCCACTTCAGTTGTGGAGTCTGCAGCAGTCAAGCAGAACTCCTTCTACTTCAGGGGCAGCCTCTCTGGTAAGTTGGGAGCCACTGCAGCTACATTCATACCTCTTCACTTGGCATGCAGCTCTGAGGATGCTGTCTTGGATGGCCTCAGGGATCAGCATTTGCACGTGGGGTGTGTGTGTAGATGATCCTCTGTTGGGACATGGAAGCATCTGCCCAGCACTGCACTGCTGGGTCTCCAGTCTGCCCATGTAGGTTTTCCTTTGCACCCCCCTTCCAGCTCATGGGGCCTTGCAGTGAGGACACACCAACTCAGAGCTTACCAGTTGCTCTCCTATATAAAGTTTATATCTCCGGTACCTAGCATTACATTTTATAACATACATGGCCCGGCCCAACAAAGTGACATTTATGTCAGATCTGGCCCTCATGACAAATGAGTTCAACACCTCTGATGTAGATGTTGAAGAGCATAGGGAATCAGATTTATTTATTTATTTTTATTTAATTAGACTTTTATACCGCTATTCCCATGAGTGGGCTCAGAGTGAGTCACAACATAGCTTTATAAAACATATAAAATCCAGTTAAACAGTCTAAAATACAAATCTACAGATTAAATTAAAAAACCCTACATGGCACCATAATCCAATTCTGGTCCCCCAATTTATCTTAGCAATGGAGGGAGGGGGATGGAAGCAGGTAGTGGAACAGATAGTTGTTAGAGCTGTTAACCATTAAAATTGTTGCTGTCCTCAACTACATGCTTGGCGGAACATATCTGCCTTGCAGGCCTTGCAAAATTGTAACAGATCCCACAGGGCCCTGATGCTAGTAGGCAGAGAGTACTACCAAGTCGAACCCTTCTTGGGCCAGGGACTTCTAGTTGATGTTGGTCACTTGAGTGTAGTGCTCTCTGGGGACATACCAGTAGAGGCAGTCCTACAGGTATGTTGGTCCCTGACCGTTTAGGGCTTTAAAGGTCAAGACCGAGACCTTGAACCTGACCCAGTACTGAACTTGTCGCCAGTGCAGCTGGCAAAGCACAGGTTGTATGTGTGCAGTTGTCAGAACCTTGTGGGACCCCATAGGCCAAGGGGCTGAGCAGCAGGCCCCCAACACCACCTTCTGAAATTACCCTTCAGGTAGCATCAGAACCACCACAGAGCAGTGCCTCCCAGCCCAGATGGATGCTCCAAAAGGATACCAAGATCAGTGGTATCAAAAGCCATTGAGAGGTCCAGGAGAATCAACAGAGTTATAGTCCTCTTGTCCATCTCCCTTCTCAAATCGTCGACCAGGGCAATCAAGGCAGTTTCAGTCCCTTAACCAGGCATAAACCCAGGAAACCCAGGCTAAACAATTTGCCTCATCTAGTAAAGCTTGGAGTTGTCCATCCACCAACTCTTCAATCACCTTGCTCAAGAATGGAACATTTGAGAGTAGTTGATTGCATCTGTTCTGTAGTAACTACATTGATTACCAACTAATCTCCAGAATGGAGCGATTGCATCTATTCTATAGTAACTACATTTGTTACCTACTAATTTCTGGGTTCAGTTAAAGGGATAGAAATTTCTTATAAAGCATGGGACACACAGTGGTTGAGGCGAAGGGTGTCTCATCATTCTGGCCTCCCCCACTCCACCACTACCTCCAGCTTAGTTTATTCAATGAATGGTCGGGGTGTTTGCCCACTGCCCTTTTTTAATCTGGGTCATTTTATAGACCTATGAGCTGTCTTGGTATGTTAAATGATTGAACTGCAGAATGTTTTTAAAATTATTTTATGTGTATTTTTAATCTGGTATGAGCCGCCATGAGCCCTGTGCGCAGGGAAGGGCAGGATAACAATCCAAACAATAAATAAATAAATAAATAAAAGCAGGGATGCCTCTCCCAGTATGCTTTGCGGTAACAGCTTTGGTCATCGACTGAGCAAGGCCTTTTAAAGGAGTTGCCCTGCAAATGGGTATGATCAACACCTGAGCATTTTCTGTTATGGTCCCCACCTTGTGGAACGGCCATCTGACAAAGGAAGCTACACGACCATAATTGCACAGCATGAGCTAAATGGAATTGTTCAGGAGGGCATAAAGGAACAATTGTGTCATTGTAATATTTCTGGATTTTAAGGCAGCTTTTACTGTGGTATTATTTTTTATTGCTGTATTGTTGTTTAGTTTTTATATTCCTCATTGTCTGTCTGAGAAAGGTGTCATATTAAATGACATAAATAAATACAGTGTGTTAAGATCCGAGTCCCTGAACCCATGGCAACTGTTTATTTTCCCAAGAGGGGACAGTCAAAAAAGCGGGAATTTGGGTTCAGTGGGAAAACCAGACTATTTGGGCCTCCCTGCCAAAGCGATCTGATGGATGTGCATCATGAAACCTGATCAGGGAGAGGAGGCAGGGTTCTGTGCAAGAGGGCCTCATCTGCAAAGAGCCGAGCATCTTATCAACTAGGGCAGGATTCCTAACTCTGTACGGGCAGAACAAAGTTTGAGTCCAGTAGCACTTTTAAGACCAACAAAGTTTTATTCAAGGCATGAGCTTTCTTGTGCACGCACACCTAGACTGAAGAAGTGTGCCTACACATGAAAGCTCATACCTTGAATAAAATGTTGTTGGTCTTAAAGGTGCCACTGAACTCCAACTTTGTTTTACTGCTTCAGACCAACAGGGCTACCCACCTGGATCTGTCTGGATGGGGAGGTTGTCACCTAAGTGAGCAGAAGTTTTAAAAGGTGAAATCTTACTCTGTTCTTTGTTCAAACACTTTGCCAAGATGTTGTGATCCGGGGGACTCTGTCAGGAGAACAGTAAGGAGATTGGAGATGTGTTTGCTCCATCTAAGGAAACTGTCTGGTAACACAAAGTAGATTGTTGTTTTCCTTTTGATTCCTGAGATCTGTATTCTCCTGCTATGACAGCTATTTTTCATGTATGTGCTGTAGTCTCATCTTTAGTAATAAAGCTGCTTTCTTGTTAAGAATGCAGACTGTGTTTGAAATACCACCCACATGCTGAAGACTGCTCTTACATGCTAAGGACACACATGGAGGGGGGGGGAGCTAAAGTAATTGGAAGTGCCCCAAGACACTAGTTACTGGAGAGGTTGATTTTTGTGTCTTGAAGTGGTAGCAGTAAGAGAGGCCATGCTTTTTCTGCAGGCAAACACACAACATGCATGTGAGAACACATACCCAGGATGGGATTGTGACACATTATATATGGTTAAAATCAATCTGTCTGAAGAAAAAAAACCTTTTTAGGTGATGTTTGAATATGTCTCAGTAGGCACCATAGTAGAAGAAGCATTCCTTGTCCTTGATCATATGGTGCAGAATGGTTCTAAGATGGCAGTTATCTTGTACAGTATTTGTATGTGCTTTAAAAGTCTATAGTTTTAACTTGCTATCTTGCTGCCTAAGTAACAATAACATGCTTCCCATTTGATATTTTAGATACATAGTTGTTTTGTGGGCACACTCCTGTGTTGTAAAGATTTAGGAAGTAGAATAGTGTCACCCTACCTCTCACACGACAAATACTTACTACCTTTACTAGTTGTACTTCTAAAATACCCAATGCATTCTCGTCATCAGCTAATGCTAAGGCAAACTAGTTAAGGGCTTCTTGAATTGGGACAAAGCAGTGTTTCATATTTCTGTATTGATCAAATTTCATTCTTGAGAATCTGTCACCACAACTGTGCATGCATTTTGTCAAAGATGATGGCTAAATATATGGGAATAAAGTTTATACAATCATTAGTGGTTCCAAAAAGTGAATAAAGCACCATCCCTCTCTTAGCTGCTAGCTCTGGGGTTAATACACAGAAAACTAAAATGAAAATACTGGTGTACCTGTGATAGAATTGAGGCATGGAATTCATTGTCACTGGGAGTTAGTGATGTGCTACTATATAACTAGGTCAAAAAGGGTAGAGGATAGTATCAGTAATGTTTAACTCAAATTATGGACATGTTTATTTGCCTTATTTGTACCTTTCTGTTGGCTTACTAAATCAGGTAAATAGAATTAACATTACTTAAAGCAGCTACACAAATCAATCCACAATGCTAAGGGGAAAAAATCTTTTAGGAAAATGAGGGCAGACCTCATTGTTTGGGGGCATGGGGTCATTTGGAGATTTATTTGTTGGCTTTAAATTGTGATGGTTTTATTTGTGATTTGTAAGCCACCTTGAGCCACCATAGAGAGGCAAGATAAATATTTAAACACATCCATTTCCCCATTATTTACATGACCCTTTACTTGGCTTTTATAGTATGGCATCTCAAATTGTTTAAAAAATGGAAACAAAAAGACTGATTGGCAAGCCTCTCCAGCCAGCAAGACCTGCACGCCACCTTTCTTCCCAAAGTAAGTTCTTGCTCATGATTTCAGAATACTTGTTTGGAAACTGAAATATTGTGGAATGTTCATAAGAAAGCTGAGGAAACTCAAACATTAGTCAAAGCCAAAACAAAACCGATGTAATACATTTTATTAAGACCAACCAAATTAACACAAAACTGCAAACTCAAATTCTCCATCTGGGCATAAATGTCACTGTAAT
Source organism: Gekko japonicus (assembly GCF_001447785.1). Classification (NCBI taxonomy): domain Eukaryota; kingdom Metazoa; phylum Chordata; class Lepidosauria; order Squamata; family Gekkonidae; genus Gekko; species Gekko japonicus. The sequence goes on from NW_015162494.1 coordinate 171,236, forward strand.
ATTATGTTGAAAAGTTAGAGTTGTTTGTTTTCTGCGCTCTCTCTCTCTCTCTAAAAAAAAAAATACATCCCTGAAACTGAATCCTGGCAAAATATAAGTAATGCTAGTTGGGAAGGCTGAGGTTTTGATGGACACTGTGCTCCCCAGCATTGATGGGGTCCTCATGATGATCACTGACAGTTTAGAGCTATGGGGTTATTCTGGATCAGTATTAGTACTGGAGAAGCAAGTTAATGCAGCTGCAAAAAAGGCATTCTGCTAGCTTCGTTTAGCCTGGAAGATGGCTCTCTAGCTTGGTTCGATTAATCTAGCCACATGGATCCACACTATGGTGACCTTGAGACTAGACTATTGTAATAGACCTCCATTAAGGGCAACTTGGAAACTCCAGTTAGTGCAGAATGTGGCAGCCCAGCTACTATTGGGCATCAGGCAGAACATATGTGTTGCACCCATTTTGTTGCAGATGCTCCATTTATCAGTTACTGGCTTAAGTGCAAAGTTCTTGTTATAACCTACAAAGCCCTAAATGGCATTGAACCTATACCCAAAGAACCACCTTTACTGCTAGGCTTTGCTGAGATAGCTTCATTCATTAAAGCATGTGAGAGATGAAATCCCAGCCTCTGCTAGGCTCTACTTTCTCCCCTCTTGCTCTGCCTTCTCTCCCCTCAACCAATTCCAACTTTTGTTTACTTTTGTTTACAGGTTTTTCAACCTTTTTTGGGCAGGGGTTAACCTGCTAGGCATATATTTTTGTTAATATAATACTTTTCTGCAGACCTGGATATTACCTACCCCCTTCCACTGCATGTTAACCACGGTTTCCCCATGCCATTCCCAAAGGCTGCTAATCCTCAATAGCTTTTGGAGATGTAGGGATTAGAAGGTAGGTATAACAGGGCTTGTGCTGTAGTTCTTTGGATCCAATCCTGTATCTTTGAATTATGCTAGCAGCTCTTGCATAATTCGATTGACATAACTGAGGGTAGAGAAGAGTTGTGTTGCTTGCTCGTCATCATTTTATTCATAGCTTTTAATTCATGCCCTTTGATTATAAATTGACTTAGAGAGTCATGCACTTCAGAAGGAATTTTACATGAATTCATGCATTAAAAGACGCTTCTCAAGTCTTCCACATGCTAGTTTGTTCCTTGATTATATGCATGTGTTTTCGGATATTCATTGTTTTGCCTCCCAACACAGAAGATCATGGAATCTGGAGCAACTCTTCAGTATCTGGAGATGCTTTAAGTTTTATAACTTCTGAAAATACTGTATAGTGTCAAATACCGAGTAGTTTTGTACTTTAGAAAGAACTTTGCTCGTGCTTTAAAACACATATTGTGTAATAGGCTTCTTCAGGTTTTTTCCTTGGAGTAGGGAAAAATTTCTCCCTCTTTTTTCACAATTCATTCAGTTTTTCCCCTTCCCCAAGCTTTGACCTGGTTCCCTTTAAATGCCTTTCCCCCTTCCATTGAAATCAATGGAGGATAGGTGCACCTTCTTGGGGGTCCAATCTTTTTGAAACTTGGGGAGTTTTTTGAGGAGAGGCACCAGCAGCTATGCTGGAAATGTGGTGCCTCTACCTCAAAAACCAGACCTGGATACCCCTGTATTGATTCCCCTTTATACCCTATGGGGACCATTGACTATAATAGTCCCCATAGGGCAGTGGTGGGGGGCCAGAGGTGGCACGCAGAGCCCTCTCTGTGGGCACGCGTGCCATTGCCCCAGCCAGGCCCAGACCATCATTAAAGTGTTGAATTCTCTGCCAAATAATTTTAAGTAAATGAAAGCATTTGGGATTGCTTTCCTTACTTTGTTTGGATCATCTTAAGTTAATGTATGAGTTTTTTTTTCCCCTAAAGTAAAACCTCAGTATTCAGGTTAAATTGCCGTGTTGGCACTTTGCGATAAATAAGTGGGTTTTGGGTCGCAGTTTGGGCACTCGGTCTCTAAAAGGCTCAACATCACTGCCATAGGGTATAATGGAGCGGGGGGGGGGGATTTCCGAAAAATCCTGAATCCAAATACTTTGCCATATTGAGATTTGGGAATATTGGAAAATACCTTTTTGTTTTGTTTTGTTTCAATATACCCGAACCTGAAAAATGCTAATGATTTTTTTTGTACACCCCTACTAGATAAGGCGCTGTTACAGTAGATCCAGAATCCAGATAGCTTTTAAAGGTTGCTTAGCGAAGTGTGGGTTACTTCCAGTTCACTAATAAAGTAGTGAACATATGTTATTGATCTTTTTTCAACAGCATCTGTTCCCCTAGTATCAGCAACTGCTTTCAGTTTCCAGGGTCAGTTTTCATCCAACACTCCTATAAGTCTGTGTAACGAAATTGGCTGGGTAAGTATTAAATAGATGAAATAAATAGTTCTGGTTTTGAGCTGCTAGGTGACAGTTGTCCACCTTTTGGGGCCAGACTACATGATCCATTTGGCCACAAGTCAGGTCAGGATTCTCCCAAAGCGACTTGTTTTTTCTGAAGTCCCCAGAACTGTTTTGGTTCAGAAAAATGGTGTGGCAGGGAAGGATGATGCCTCTTCCTTCCCAGTACATAGTCCAGATCTGAACTGGATGCTGTAGCACTTGGGGAATTAAGGGGAAATAGAGGGGAAAGCAAGTAGAATCAGGGAAACATGGCCAAACGTATTTGTTGGTCCTTATTTGCAACATGCAGTCTGTGAAATAGGTATGGTTTACCTCAAGATTGTGTGGATGCATGAAATAGGAGCTATAGAATGCTTTGGTAGATGATAGTTTTGTTAGCTGGTTATGCTGCTTAATCAGAAATAGCCCACACATTTAGTTGTGTCATCCGTCTACACTGTTACAGCTCCATAGAACTTAAGAGTACTTTATGGAATTATGGCTAAATTTTGTGGAAGGACCCATTCAAATAAGGCATAGTGACACTGCCTTTTAATCTTTTGCAAGAAATGGCATAGCCATTCAAATTGCAGGGTAGCTGATCTAAATAGGCTGATAGCACATTTCTCATTTTTGGTTAATTAACTAACTTATTCAGGCTAGTTATTCAAGTTTAAGAAATCTTATCTGCTCTGTGCCAATCCTGCTCTTCTACAAATGTCATCTTGTAAGGGCTTGAGAGTCATTAGTGATACTATGGTGAAGTAAATCAAAATATTTTCTCTTGTAGACCAGAAGATTATATTTATGTATTTGCTCATTTATACCCTACCTTGATCCATATGTGGTAGAAATGTTGAATCCATATAGTATCTCCTTCAGAAAAAGAACTCAGAAATATTTGAAAAAAATTAAATACATGCAATAATTTCTTATAAGATCCAAAGTTACTGCACTACACAAAGAACATAATACATTATATATAAGCTAGTTATATTTTATATGCTAATATTTTTAAATTAAGGAAATATAAATGCCTTGGTTTTAGTCAAACAGTAATTTTTAAAATTCCCAGTGGTTGGCTTAAGATGGAGCAGCAAGCTTCTGTACCCAGTGGTGCCTAAGCATCTCTTGGTTTGGGCCTATTGGGAAAGTAGAACAAAAATCAAGGTTTGGATTCAACCAGCTTTTCCTCTAGTGGAAATGGGAGGAGGGGGCACCCCTTTCACCACCAGAAAGGATATGCTGAGGATCATGGGACCTGCATGACAAACGACATGCAGGATGGGGGATTGGATGAGCTTGACTGAAAAAGCTGGCTGAATCCATCCTCAAGAGTTGAAAATATAAACCATCAGTAAAGTCACAGTTCACACCTAATGCCATTTATAGTTTAGCTATTTATGTCCAAGCCATGGGCTTGTGTGCTTCCTCGTGGATGTTTCTAGTTCTGGTTTCAGGATTTGCCAAGTTTAGGTGTAATTGTACATTGTGATTTCTGAAAGAGAGGGGAAAACAGAATTTATGACAACAGCATATTTCTAGTCTCTTTAGTTATGGTGTGGGGGATTACAAAGCTATGTCTGAACCAACTCTTGGAGTAAACAACAGGAAGTCTTTCTTACTGGACCTTTAGAAACAAGCTCTCAAGTTAGCATTAATCACTGTAAAATCAACACCCAGGTCGAACCCCTGGACCTAGAAGCACGAAATTTGGGGAGAGCATTCCTACCATGATGTAGATGCCCACTAAGAAGGGATTTTTAGAAATTCGACCCCTAAGGGAGTCAAAAGGAGTAAAATGTGCTCCTCCCATTTCTTATGTGGCTACCAGGCTGCTGCTTCCTTTTATCGCCCACTCTCTGATTGGTCAGCTGCAGAGCTCAGTGTTCTGAGGTTTAAACAGTTAGAGGAGACTGCAGAGAGCTAACGGCAGTTGAGGAAATCAGGAATGGCCAACCACCTGTGAGGTACAGCTGACACAGCCTCCCCGATGCCTTTAAACACAATCCTCCCTTATACAAGACAGGCGGGTGTTTGTCAGGTGCACTTCACATCATCAGTATTATAACTGGATTTACAGAACTTAAATACTGTAGCAAAACACAGGTATCAGGCTAGTTATATATAGAAACTCCTATTTTGAAAGAGTTTAGAAAATAAACATTGTTGTAACTAATGCTGGAAACCAACAATGAGTTGAATCCAGACCGCTAATAGCAGAGCTCTCCTTCGGGTGGGTTGTCTATAGGCTACTGGGGGGGAAGAGGGGGTTAGCCCCCCCCAGCAGAGCTAAATTTGTAGGAGACAGCTTCCAACCCATTTGTTTTTAGAGTGCTGAAAGTCCTTTGAGGTAAGCATTGGTTCCCTAGTGTGTTTACCTTATTTTGTTCCATTGTTTCCTTACAATAGTGCATATTGTTACATGGTTATAAGAATGAATTTTGAGGCAATAAAGCACAGTTAAAATACTGAGTTGGAAACCTTGCCTTAAAAAGCATTTCACTCTATCTTTCCATTATCTCCCACTGGAATAAAACATTCTGCCACCCCCTTCCCCCAGTTAGTAAACTGTATGTGAACCAATGATTTTTGTTGCTTTAACTGGTTGAGTAAGCATTATTGTGTGTTCTTTTGTGTAAACAATATGAAAGGAATTATGGATTCCTAGAGATGATCAGGAGGAATGTTGTCCCTTTTAAAAAATTTTAGATGTGTAAATCTAATGGAATGCGAGTCTTAAATGAAACTCTGGTTCGTCCATCAGAGCAACATAAGCCTGAAGTCCCCAAAGGTAAAATTTATGCATATAAATATTGAAAAACACTGCTTAACTATAAGAGAAATCTGTACTTCTACAATAATACTATATATTGTCTTATTGGAGCACTGCTAGGCGTACCAATCCATATGAGGATTTAATTAAGTTTAGACGCTTGCTGTCTATAATTCAGTGAGTGGGTACAGCAAACCTGCCCTGACTTGGATAGCCCAGGTTAGCCCAATCTCATGAGATCTTGGAAGCTAAGCAGGGTCAGCCCTGGCTAATATTAGGATGGGAAACCACCAATGAATACCAGGGTCTTGATGTGGAGGTAGGCAATGGCAAACACACCTCCAAACATCTCTTGCCCTACAGGGTGCCATAAGTCAGCTATGACTTGACAACACTTTTCACCACATAGCAAACCTAAAAGAAACATGTAGCTTGCGTCAGCCTGTAGCTACAATGGTGCCTCCCAGGGCCCACCTCCCTGACTTCCTCCCAAGGCCCCCCTGAATTCACAGCTTGGAGTGCAGGCACACGGCCCCCGCTTCTCCCCCCTAAGCATTTAAATTTATATGCCTTTGGGGAGAAGCAAGGTGAGGGATCTTTTAAATGCTTTGAGGGAGAAGCGGGGACTGTGTGTGAATTTCAGTCGTCCCCCAAACTTTTTAAAAGGTCTCCCATATTGAAAAATCCTGGCTACAGGCCTGCTACACAAGATTACATTCTTAATAGATTTTGAGCATGTCTTAAAAGTACTGCATGTCTTAAAATACATTGTTTTTGCTGTATCATTTTATATTGGAGAGGAGGAAAGTAGCATGGGAGTTACTTTTCAAATGGACCCTGAAAAGTATAGTATGTTTAGAAGTCCCACTACAAAAAAATTGAGAACTTCTAGGTTAGTGTCTGACTATGATAAGGAGAGATCACGTTGAAATCCACGTTCTTCCATAATGCAAGCAAACTACCTTTTTTCTTGTGCTAAAATCTTCTTAATATGTTTCAGCATGTGTTCTACAAGGAGTAGTGGGATTTAATTGCTGTCTCATTTTCCCAGCCTTCACTGAATGTGACAGTTCTTGCAGCACATGCTGATGAGTTTCACATGAACAGTCAGCAACACATTTGTGAAACCTGGCAACGTTTTCAGGTTGCTGTCTCTGAGAGTTCAGTGGTCAGTGTCAGAGTTCTTCCTTGACTGATGGTCATGTCACTGTGAGAACTGCAAAATGAGGTGGTAGAACCAGTCTTCTTGAGGTGTTAATAACAAATTCTGGTTGATTATTTTGAAAAGTCCCAGCATTTACCCAGGGACATGCAGCATATAGCAAGTCCAAGCAACAACGAAAATATGGAAGGAGCAGAAGGTAATACTGTAGTTACTTTCTTTCAGTAATGGTGAGCAATGGAAGCTCTCCAATTGGAATTCTGTCTTCTTTTTTTGTGATTTCAGCCATTACATTTGGAAGTGAACCTCTATATACCATTTTGTAACAATGTAGGTTTCAAGCGAAATAAATATACTTTGTAGTTTAAGATGTTAATTTGTCTCTGTATAATCTTGAGGGGAAATGGCTTAAAAGTTCTAATAAGCTGGTTCCTTTTTTTACATGGTTGGAATTGATAGTAGTAAATAAATGGGCATTTACTTGTGATGAAGCTCATTCAGAAAGGCACTAATGCAACTTGGCAAATGGGGTTTTCATATATTGGAGGTTAATGTGATAAACTATATCTGTTGCTTGACTTGTCCTGGTCCCTTCATAGGAATATTGGTGCTATGTGATGCTAGCCTTAAAATGATGTGAATAATTATCCAGTGCCAGGGGTCTGTAGAATTTAAAATTGCTATAGTTCAAGTAGCATCTATAGAAGTCTTTAAGAACTATTGTTCTGCCACTTGCACTTTAGCAAATCTGAATTCCATTTAACTTCCTACACAGTATACAGCTTCTGCAAGTTCTTGTTTATTTTGGTGAGTACAAGATTCATAAATTAGTTTTAAAAGTTGTTTATACATTTTTCATGGAGAAATGTCTGCATCCTGTACCATACAGCCATGTACTTCTCCATTTCTCATTTTAATTCTTTAATCTTATATTGGCAGAAAGAATAACATATAGTAGAGATTTCCTTTTGAAGCTTTCAGAGGTTTCACTTGCCCAAAAGAAACCAGAATTTCTTCCTGATCATCCTGTTGTACTTGAAAAACCAGTGAGTATTTGCATTTCAAATTGAGTTAAAGAACATAAGTGGGTTTTTACTCCATTTAGGAGCAAAGGCTGACTATTGGGACTTTTCTAGGAGAATTATTGAGTTGGATTCCAAGTGCTTCGAGGGGGGCAAAGCTTGTGGAACAAGGCTTTCCCACCTCCTGTTACAGCCCACTGAGCTACCTGAAATTCTGCTCCTAGGATTGGGAGTGCTGAAAAATGGCATGGTTTGTAGAAGTGTAGATTTGCAGTAGAAGGCTGAATGGGCAAAAATCACCCTTTCCCACTGGCAACAGAAATGCCATTCCTCCTTGCAGGGCTTGAAGCTGCACCAAGTGGCGGACCACTTTCCAAAGTGAGTACCCCATTATGTATGTGCAGATATATGTGTCCCTTGTATCATTTAGCTGGACCCTCATACATTGGATGTCTGGGAGAAGAAGAAAAAAATAATTGTGCTTCCTTATAGAACTGGTTAATTAACAGCATTAATGATCACAAAGAGGCATGGTATTGTTTTATTATCTCTTTAATTTTTAGTAAATATTAGTCTTTGTTTTCAAAGCTTGTTTTGAAATAACTCAGATACTTATCTAATTGTAATAAAAGATTGCTGATTGAAAAAAACAGAGTGCTGAATGAAGCACAGTAAAATTATTCTGTGTGTTTCTTGTTGGCAGCTCCCCTCAGCAAGTTCCATACTCCTTTTTAAATTACCTGTTTAAAGAGTAGTTGGGGGTGGGGGTATGATATGAGGGCTATCAGTTGAAAATATGGCATAGTTACTCCACCCCCACACAAGTTTTTTTTTCACCAGCTCATAGCTGTATTTCAAGAGTGCATTCTTACTGTATTAACCTCATTTTGTATAAATTATGTATACATTGTGATACAGGGCTTTCTTGTTCAGAATCAGGTGCTGATAAATAGGGCTACTGATCTCTATTTCATCATCAAAGCTTGCTGAATTATTTAATTTAATTTAAATCACTGTTAACTAAATTTTGTGGTGGAACTTTTTATCTTGCAGAAAAACTACTTACTGCCTACTGCAGGAGACGATAGGTCTGTCTGAAGATGAGGAATCTATCTTTTTTGCTACTGAAAAATTAAGGGAATATGATCTCTAATACCAATAGACTGTAATCTGATTTAGATTTAACAGTCTATGTACCCAGTAATTCATGTCAGAAGTAAAGCTATTTTCAACAGAACATATGTGAATAATTTCAGATTTTGTTTAATTTTGAACCAGTGCTTCTGAGCTTTTGTTTACAAAATTTTTCAGTTTGCTGTCAGCAGTGATAATGGACCAGTAAGCATGCTCAAGAATATGTATGTATATTAATTTATCTTGAGTGCCCTTACTAGTGAATGGCCTATTGAATACAGTGTGATTTACTTCCAAGTAAACATGCATAGGATTGCTGTCAGTAATCTTTGCCTAAATAATCCATTATATGGTTTAACTGTATACAAAAGTTTTCCAAACTCTTTCTAAACTGGAAGATGGTATAATTTTCATAGAATGGTGACTGCTCAGCAGTCACACAATCAAGCTCTGTCTCTGTAGTCTGCCTTTCTTCAAGTATTGTTGTAACAACCAGCACTCCTGTATGGTACTTACACCTTTATTTTAAATATTTATTTATCTCTATTCCTGAAGTGCTTTCAATGAAAGAAGAGGATCAGAAATGGGAGTGGGCATGGGGAAGCAGGCTTCCTTGCATTGGTTGCCCTCCAGATTTGTCCTTGCCCATGCAAAAAGGTGGTCTGCATAGTAAAATGAGACTAACATAATTAAAGCGGACAGGGCCCACAATATTCTTGATGGATAGGTGGTATCTGTATCATTCTGAACATGGTTCCAGAGTGTGGATCAAAAAAGTCTGCGTAATGGGATCATGTGCAGATGTGGAAGATTTTCTACAAGCCTGCAGAAAAATCTTAAAAGTGAAGAAAATGGTGAGGGTGTTCTAAATACTGCAGAGTTCATTTTTACAATTTCTGTTGTAATTGATTAGAAATGTGAGGTTCCGGGTACATACAACATTGGCTGGTTGCTATCTGTTGTCTGGCTGCAAACATCCACAGTAAGCTTATGAGCAGCATTGCCACTAGCCCCGTACCCAGAAAATTTTAATGGGGGTGCACCAAGGTACCCCCTGGGGAGGGTGGGGTTTGGGGAGGAGAGGGACTTCAGCCGGATATAATGCTTAGCCAGTGCCACTTGAGCCACACAAGGAGGCAGACAAATGCTTGCCTGCACCACTGGACCCCAAAAGCACCGGCCGCAGCCCATACTTACCGGTCATGGTGTGAGAGAAGGTGGGAAGGGAGTGAGTGAGCAAACAGCCACAGGAACGTCTGCCTACTTGGCTGGGAAGAAGGGAGGGAGAGAGAGAAGGAAGGAGGCTCTCACTTGTGCTCTCTGTTGCTGGCTGGCTCCCTCTCTCATTCTTGTGCCTAGGCCCCATTTGCTGATGCCACTGGGGCTAGGGGGATGCACGGCTGTTTGGGGAGGCACTGACTTCTTTGAAGGGTGCCTGATTGTTTGGGGAGGATGCCAAGCACTCGTGGGTACCCCTGTGTGTACGGGCCTGTTTGCCACATATTAATGTCATTGGTACCCACCCTTATTGACTCTTAAGTCTGTGTAAAGTAAATATGGCTATCTCTATAAAGATCTGAACACAGACCAACAAAAATTAAGTACTTTCATTGGTTTCAGTAGGCTTAAAGTAAACACCATCTTAAATTCTTGATGCTTAATTTTGCTAGATGATGCTCTTTAAAAATACTGTATCTAATTCCAATTATTTGACTATTTAGTATAGTAGTGGTTTGAATTCATTTTCTTTAGCCCAAGCTTTATTATTTTTCTTTAAAATATCTCCTATATATTAGCAGATAAAGGCATAGTATATAAAATATACCCTGTAAATGTTAATCTTTACTCCATATATGAATATTTTCATACAATTACTGTAACTTTTCATAAATAAACAAAGTGAAGCTTTCATTTGGGACTATACTGATTTTAAGCAATATTTGGATTTAATAAAGACTAAGCAACATGATCTGCAAAGTCTGTGCAAGGAAAGAAAGATGAAAAGAAGTGAAAAGCAGAAACAGGACACAGCAAAGGAATAAAATCATGAAATTTCAATGAAATTGAAAGAAAAAGTAGAAAGGGTTAAAACCATTGAGGAAGCTTGGAAACTATTTAAAACTACGATCCTAGAAGCTCAAAAAAAAATATTCCGCAGGTTAGGAAAGGCACAAACAGGTATAGGAAAAAGCCTGCATGGTTAACAAACAAAGTAATGGAAGCTGTAAAAGGTAAAAAGGATTCCTTTAAGCAGTGGAAAGCTAGTCACAGTGAGGCTGATAAAACGGAACACAGGCTATGGCAAATAAAATGCAAGTCTGTGGTCAGGCAGGCAAAAAGGGAATATGAGGAGCATATAGCAAAAAACATAAAAACCAACAATAAAACTTTCTTCAAATACATTAGAAGCAGGAAACCAGCCAGGGAGGCAGTGGGGCCCTTGGATGACCAAGGGGTAAAAGGAGTACTGAAGGATGATAGGGAAATGGCTGAGAAGCTAAATGCATTTTTTGCCTCTGTCTTCACTGTGGAAGATGAGAAGTGCTTGCCCACTCCAGAACTGCTGATTTCAGGAGGGGTGTTGAAAGACCTGAGTCAGATTGAGGTGACGAGAGAGGAGGTCCTAAAACTGATAGACAACTTAAAAACTGATAAATCACCAGGCCCAGATGGCATACATCGAGAGTTCTGAAAGAACTCAAATGTGAACTTGTGGATCTTCTTACAAAAATATGTAATCTTTCCTTAAAATCTGCCTCTATTCCTGAGGACTGGAAGGTAGTGTGGGTGCACACGAAGAAGTGTGGGTGCACACGAAAGCTTATACCTTGCATAAAACTTTGTTGGTTTTAAAGGTGCCACTGGACTCAAACTTTGTTCTGTATTAAGCTTAGCTGACTGTTCCCTGGAAGGCCAGATAATGAAACTGAAGCTCAAATACTTTGGCCACCAAATGAGAAGGGAGCACTCACTGGAGAAGACCCTGATGCTGGGAAAGATTGAAGGTCAAAGAAGACGGGGACGGCAAAGGATGAGATGGTTAGACAGTGTCATAGATGCAACGAACTTCAGAGGACGGCGGAAGACAGGAAGGCCTGACGTGATCTAGTCCATGGGGTTGCGAAGAGTCGGACTCGACTGTGCGACTGAACAACAACAAAAAGCTTGATTGAGGCAGTAAGTGATATCTGGTCATCTTTCAGAAAAATTTTAAACCCAGATGGTTTGTTATTGCAGTCTTTCATATATAATGCACACTTTAGAATTACACAGCCGTGGTCAGATTGGATTAAAACAAATTGTACTAGGCTATTGAATATAATCCTTAATGTGAATTGCCTCTGTGACGTCCTCCTTATTGGGGAGGACTAGTTTCACTTTAAAAGTTCCCTTTATTTCGTTTAATACGGTAGATTCTGCTGCCACCAGGAAATTTTAAGGATTTCCAAACCTTTATGCTTATAATGTTGCTCTTACTAGTTTGGTAGACAGAGTGTAAGGCTTACGAGGAACTATGTAGTCCTGGGAAGTATTTCATTCAGCGCTGGTATAAACTTGAATAAAAGAGGATTTATTGAAATAAACATTAAATAAGAGGGTGATACAATGTAACTAGTAATGTGTAAATGATGTACAATTGCTTTGGTATCACACTCAATCTTTTCCCTCACTGACAGGGATCTTTTCATGTAACTTTGTAACACTTGTTTATCTCAATGCCATATATGTTCACTGTTTCACTCCAGTCTGTTATGACACTCAGACTTTCCTTTAACAACTGAAACTCCTGACTGACTCACATACTCATCCAATCAGATTCACTTCCAAAACCCCTCCCCCTCTCTGTCAACCACCAATCATAACACACTTGCCTCTCTCAACCACTCTAGTCTACCACAGCCATGCAACCAAACTTTTAAAGAGACACACACAAACACACAAAAACAAGGAATCGTTACAGCCTCCCTTACATGGAAATAAGGAACAGTTCATTTCTTCCCTTGCTCTCACCATCAGAATCTTTGCTAAAGTGTTCTTAAGTTCCTCAAACTCTCAGTTGTATGACAAGTTACATTTTGATTAATTTTAACTGTTAGAAAATAGGATCTCATGTAATTACATTCTTACATTCTTCAAACTCTCAGTTGTATAACATGATGCATTTTGATAGGATCTCATGTAATTAAATTATCATGAAAATGTGATATTGTGAAACAAACTATGTATTTTAGGTAGAAGTATAAATTCCAGGAAGGTTCAACACTTCAGAATATAAGAGCAATTCAACTGCTGGCAATGTCTAGTCAATTATAGAATACTTTTCTACAAGGACTTTCATAGATGTTTTCTAGACAACAGCTGGCAGCAAAGGCTGACTTGTTCTAATACTGAGTACTTCAGTACTATGTCTGTTTCTGTTAAGTTCAGAATGGCAAAAAGGACTCGCCACTTTTTTCAATATAACTTTGACAGTAGCATTTTTATGTGACGGAAATGTTTCATCTGCACCCAAATTTATTGTGATAGTATGAACTACAACATGTTCATATTTTTGTGATAATGATAAAATGCCATCACATTCAGAGACCAGTAGTTTGTTGGAAAAGTAGATATTTCATCTTTTTTAAAAAAAGTTCAAACAAAACCTGTCAAAATCTGAATGTAGTTGTTGCTCTTTTCTCCTGACACTTTTGGGTATGCTTGTTTGGCTATTTGTACTTAAGTACCAGATTTACTTTCCTTTGAGACTTCACCAGATGGTCACTGGAAGTAATGAGGCTTTCCATCTTGGTTCCGATTCTTGATAAATGCTGCAAATGGATCTTAAATGTGTCCTTTATGTTTCTCTATGAAAATGTGAATGATTTGTGCTTGCCTACTGGAGTAGTAGGAAGTTCCGTGTTCCTTATTCCTAGGTTAATGTTTTTGCTGTGGGGCTGTGCATCAGTCTTCAGCTGACTCTTCCAGTTTCCAGAAGTGGTGCACAATGAGCTCATGTCACATAATAATGCAGAAGAAAAAAATACTGAGAAACTAGATGAGCAAATTATTTATGAATACAAAGATGGAAAATACTGATTTCATTTCTGTTTCTTACATGTGTTCCATGCAATACATTTTTGTCAGGAAGGGTGACTTCACCACACATGTTATTAAGCAAAGACAGCAACATTTGGTACAATCCTATAGCATTTTATTTTTAACATACATAGCCTGCCTTCTATCCAAAATCTGAATTCTCAAAAAAAGTGAAACCTAATGAGTTAAGCCCCCCTTCCACTAAGGAGTCGTCTCTGGAAGAGGAAGCCACTCACTTTATGATGAGAGTATGTAAATCCATCTCACTAATAACACAATACAATTAGAATTAATAACATGAATAAAATTAACAAACATCAGTCCACATCATAATATCATTCCGTAAAGTAGCAGCAATGAGGAGATGTTGGCAACTCATACAACTTTACCCAATAAGTAAGTGGAAGCTTGTATCTGTGCTTAATCTGGTAGCCGTAGAGACTTTATGATGATTGTATAGGATGCCAATTTAGAGTAATGTTACAGCATCTGGTTGCTAACTACAGCAAAGTTTCTAGTTGTTGTTCAGGACCCACCAGGAAGCTGAAAAGAAGATACTGATGATTATTCTATTTCAGTAATAGTTTCCCCTGGTTCTAGCTACTTTTCTTGTTGAGCCTTCAAATTGCTAAACACTCCAGGGTCACCTTGCTCTCAGTAGATAGCTTATCTGACTATTAGCCCAAAGATGCAGACCAGTCACTAGGGATGGGCACGAACTGGCTCACGAGTTAAAATTCGGGCCAAACTTGGGCCGGTTCAAGACTTGGGAAGCGATGTAAGATGTGCTCCCTGAATATTTACTGAACTTTGCCCTCTTTGGTTCGGCTCTTTGGGACTATTCGGTCTCTTTCCACAGGCTCAGCTGTCTCTAGCTTCCTCACGCTGCCCCTTTAAACAGACTGTGGGAGGGAGCCCATGACAGCTGCTGGGCCAGAGAAAGGAGGGGGTGAAATAGTCCCTGGGAAGCCCTTCACCCCCATATTTAACCCTCTGGTTTTGCTCCCCCCCGTTCAAAGCAGCAGGGAGCAACACCAAACGGTTAAATGGTTGCCAGCCATTTAAACCTAACTGCTGAGCAGTGGGGTCCAATTTGCGGGGAGGGGAAGCAAATCCAGAGGGTTAAATGTAGCCTCTTCTCAGGCAATTTCCCCCTTTTCCTGGCTGTGGCTCACTGGAGCCAGGGGAAAGGGAAGCCTCTTCCCAGGCTATCACCCCATTTTCTCCTGGTTGTGGCTTGCCACCAATGGGAAAAGGGGGGAAGGGAAGTCCCTTCCTGGGAGATTTCCCCCCCCCCCCGTTCTGCTGTGTCCCAAACTTGCCAGACTGGTTTGGGGTTCAGTCCGTGGGCTGCCACAGACCCGGAACCGCCTTTTTTCAATTCATGCCCATCCCTAGTCATGTCACCCAAACACATATAAGACTATAAAACCCAGAAAATTATAACAGGGTTAAAGTATTCTATGCTACAACCTTCCCTTGTTTCAGTTTGACCTTTTCCTCTAAAAGTCACCCTAAATGTAAAGGTTGCATAAAGGCTAAGTTGTAAGCAAGCAAGAGATGAAAGCCTGTGGACTTAAAGTGGGAAGGGAGCAGCAACCAGGTTTTGAGGTGGATTTGTAAGTGCCTTGACTCTTTTTAAACACGTTTTTCAATCCTAGAATTGCTTTAGTAGTTTCACTAATTTGCAAAGGCAGGGCAAAAGTGATAACTTTTTCATTTTTTAAAGGAGTATTCATATTTTTAATAGATCCCCCTTTGCAAGTCAAGATGTGAGTTAAGTAATGCTGTTGTCATGGTTACACACTCTGTCAACATTTATGCTCAATAAAGGAGAGAGGGCTTCAAGACACCTTCATTCTAGTCTACATTTAACACTTTATATTTAATATGTACACCAGTTTATTGAAGGTGGGTACTTCTGATATAATATGAAATCCCATTTTTCTTGCTCTCGTCAATAAGGTTTGAGCAGGAGCAAGAAATTGCAGAATTCAGGCAGCTGACAGTGTAGCATTAAAGAAAATGTTCTCTCTGAAGCTTTTGCTTAGGTTAATCTTAAGCAGGTGACACCTAATACTTGTGAAATCCACCAGTAAGTCCCTATTCGGCCTGCTATGGCTTCAGATTTTTTTTTAAAAAAAGACTTCATTACTACAGATCTAGATATTTCCCCCAGCTGCTACAATTGTGGGATAGTGGAAGTTTGCCTTTCTCTGCATTCTCTTTTTGTTCTCTAAAATACAGGTGACGCTTTGCATATTTTTTCTGTTCTGTTCACACATGAAGTCCCCAGGAGTGAGAAAATGGTTATGGGTTTATTCTGTCCTTTAGTCAGGTTTCTTCTTGGTACTGGTTTTGGAACTGGCTGCATTTTAGCATTTCAATGTGAAAATCACAAAAGCTGCAGGAAAGGGCATAATATTATCTTTTACTGAAGCCAGTTGGTGGCAGAACACCAAGTGAACTGTATTAGAACTGCATTCACATCCTGTTAAGTCATGAGCATCATCACAGCCAGTTATGGTGAAGATAAAGTATCTTTTGCCAAGCAGAACAATAGAAAAGGTTGTTAGAAGTCACTGTTTTTATATAAAAAGGTATTGCCTATGGAAACTAAAGTGTAGGATTGTTTTTAAAAGATGCCAGGCCTCCCTCCCCTTAAAAAATGGTCTGACTTTGCTGCCCCAGGAACACAAGCAGAAGGAAAGAGGGAATTAGTAAGAGGGAAATTATTTGCAAAGCTTTAAAAATATGATATTACCAGGCACTCGCATAGTTGTAATGTGTTCTGGCATTTCCAAGCAGTCCACATTACTCCTTTGGAATGTCTTGTTGTAGTTCATCTGGAGGTGGCTGTATAAATAAGAGAGATGTTAACGTTTAGCCATCTACCTTCCTCTATATCAATTCATGTTTAAAAATAATTCAGTTCTCATCATAGCATGTGTCTGGACAAAATATTCACTACTGGGTTTACTGTGTCTAGTGACAACAGACTTACTCCGCAGTCCATGTGCAAGCACCTCAAAACAAAATATTCACTACTGGGTTTACTGTACTCCGCAGTCCATGTGCAAGCACCTCAAAAACACAGAAGGCCACTGGCTGGACAGCACTTATGCAGAAGTGCAGCTGAAGAGAATGGTGCCTCCAGATAGGAGACTGTGACTTGCACTAACTCAGTGCCTCTTTTCCAAGCTGGTTTACAAGTGCATTTGGGGGGGGGAGTGTCCTCTGGTGATTATGCCTGTGTTGGGGGGGGGTCATCAATAAATGTGACCTCAACAAACAAAAGCATTTAAGAGATCACCACATTTTAAACCAAGTCTTCCGTGTGTTGATACAGCAGTCCTTGTGCCTCTCAGATCTATTAGTATGAGCAATGTAACTAAAATGGAAAGTCATTACTGTGCAGAAAAATATAACGTGGGCCGCTAGCTAATACAACCTAAAAGGCAATGTTTTGCTTATATTTAACATTTATCCTTTTCATAAGAAGATACAGTTCAGTGTCTGTGTTTGACAATTAGCTTTCAGTTCAAGTAAAATAGTTGAGAGAGGCTGGGATTTGGGATTTTCAAAGTTTCATAACTGTCATTAGTCAGAAATAACATTAGTAATCATTTACCTGTTCCAGGCATTGTTCTCCCAGAATTCATAAATGATGAAGCGGGTTTCATTTGTGAGCTTCTGAATGGAAACACTAAGGGAGTGAGGACAGAACTGATCCCAACAATGTTACTGTAAAACACTTCAGCATTATTTTTCAAGATACACAGGACTAAATAAGTAGAAATGAGCTTAGTTTGCTCCATTAAAGTGAGGCAGTGGCTGAATCACAATAAGTTTGTTGCTGTGCTCGGTCACTCCCTTTGCTCCTTGCACTCTCTTTGGTGCATGGAACACTGCTGGGCACTTCCACGATTAAGTCCAATTCACCAGAGTGTCTGAACGTGCAGGCTCGATCAGACAGTGGCTTCTACACATACCGAATGCACTTTCAATGCACTTTGTGAATGCGTGAGAGCCCAGCAACAAACTGTGTGTGTGTGCCAGTTGGCGTTTAAATTGCAGCTTGCTAAGACTGCTGAATAGTCATTTTTTTAAAAGATGAAATCCTGCTGATCAGATGCTTGGAGGAAAAGAGACATGAGTAGGGGACTGAAGTCATTCCCCTCTTCAGTAGCCAACTGGCAGCATTGCAGGTTTGGTTTCGTTTTTAATGTGTGCACCTGGATGTTACAAGAGCTGTTGCCAATGTAGTTCTTCAACCAGCTAGGATTATATGCAGAAAAGCCTGCATCCATGTGCACGGGGCCCCTTGCTTGACTGGACTGCAAACCAGATTAGGAAAGTGGACACAAAAATCTTCCTAAATCTGAAATGAACCAGCAGGTGGCACCACAGGCATACAGAAGACCACATGCCAAACGAGAAGAAAATGGCTGGGGCGGGGGTGTTGCTCATCAACTTAGTTTGCATGCATGTCAGACTTTTTCCCATGTGACACAAATAATGTATCACTCCTAATAAAACCGTTGGCTTGCTGAACATCTGCTTGGGCAATACATGGTGGCTTTGTATGTTGTGTCTACCTACTTGTGCTTAAATTCATTGTATGTCAGTAAAAAGGTAAAGGTTCCCTTGCTCAAAAGCCAGTCGAATCCGACTCTAGGGTTGCGGTGCTCATCTCCGTTTCAAAGCTGAAGAGCCAGCGCTGTCCGAAGAAGTTTCCGTGGTCATGTGGCCAGCATGACTAAACACCAAGGCGCACGGAACGCTGTTCCCTTCCCACCGAAGTGGTACCTATTTATCTACTTGCAATTTCTTGCTTTCGAACTGCTAGGTTGGCAGGAGCTGGAACTAGAGATGGAAGCTCACTCCATCATGCGGCACCCGGGTCTCGAACTGCTGAACTACTGACCTTCCACAGCCTGCAGCTCAGCGTCTTAACCACTTGAGCCACCGCAGCTCCTGTATGTCAGTAGCATCCCAGAAATTGTAAGAAGCTTTTCTTCCCCCCTAAAGGCTGTTTGAGGTGGATAAGCAATTACAAATAGGACCAACAGTCAGGGGAGAAAGAGCACCATTCCAGTACTGCATTTATTCTCAAGAAGCAGCACTTCTATTGAATTACCTCTACAGCTACTTTATCCCAAATTAGATTCTTTGGTTCCTTGCTCTGAAACTACTCATAAAAGATTACTCTTTCAGTTCCAGTTGCCCTATTAGCTAGTATATGGATAGTTAAAAGTATTATTTACTCATCTTACAATGAATGTACTTGGCCGTTTATGTAGCTGTGACAGATTGCACAGAAAAGCAGGCTTTTCAGATGCTGCTTGTATCAGAGAGTCAGAGAGTTCAATAATTAATCTTCCCTGGAGAGAAGAGCTTAGGTGATTGGCCAGCATCAGCTGAGAGAGAAAATAAAACAGCTGATCTGGAGGGAAGGGGGGTCATTCATAAACTGGTCTTGTGCTGTTTGTTCTTTCTAAACTCTGGAAGTAGCCAGAGGGTGGCTTCTGAGAACCCTGGTCTGTAATGAAGGGGAGAAGCTTAGACACCTCAGGAGTTAATGAAAAGCTGTATTATCTAAAGGAAGAAATCTAGAAACATCAATAAGAACTATTTTAGTGCTGAATTATACTAAACAAAGTGCCTCCCAAAGAAAGAAATAGAAAGCCGTGAAACAAAACTACAAATACACTCTCTTGAATGTTCTAAGAATTCAACTTAGTATATATAGGAAAGTTTTTTACCTCAGCAATCTCAAAACCTTGACTATTCCATTTATACATATATTCCCTGCCTGTTTAATAAAATCTTTATTCTGTTTTTGAAAGTTAATTTGCCTCAAGTGCCATTTCTCATGGGTTTAAAGAAAACTGGACGCGCTCCTCTATTTTCAGTAGAGTTCCTGAGCTGAGAAAAAGCCTAAACTAAATATCTAAACGTAGGTGGGACAGTCAAGTCATTTATGACAAAGAACATATACACGCCACTGAAGGGCAACTCAGTCACTGAGGGGAGCTGAAGATTGGTGGGAAAAATCTGCCAGACAGTTGGGGAGATACAGGGGTTCATCATAGTAGTTTGGATGATGAAGAACGGTCTGATTTTCTGTCATCTTGCCCTGTTCCATAGCACTGCTTTGCTGGTATATAGCAAACAAAAAGCAACATTTGAACTGCTGGGTACATATTTTCTCCTCCCAATACATCTCTGCACCTACAATCCTTTATAGCCACAGATGTCCATTTAGACCCAAGTGACTGATTAGACAAAGCTTCCCAGATTCTGTGAATATCAAGCACAAATTAATTATCACCCTCTCCCTCCATTAAAAGCACATT
>NW_015162494.1:191426-192281 GCF_001447785.1 Gekko japonicus
TTCCCCGTTGGGAGCGGTTCTTGTCAGTTATTTTTCACAGTTTGAGGATAGGGGCTTGGAGTTCGACTGGGAATCTGAGGGACAAGCCCCTCCCTCTCCGTGCCTCAAGAGTCTGCCGGCCCTGCCTTCGGAGGAGGGAGGAGCTAACCCAGGAGTTTGGAGTCCAAAGGACTGCTCCACTCTGGACCACCGAGAAGGAAGCTTCACGGTAAGTGGAGACAAAAAGCACATTTGCAGCCTAACAAACAAGCACAGATATGGTAGTTGGTCTGTTCTGAAGTAAATGGCTTTGCAGCATCAGTAATGGAAAAAATGAAACTGAGTATTGTCCTTGATGCCAGGACGGAGATGAGACCAAAATAAATAGATCCTCATAACTAGACCACATTTCTAATGGCCTTTTGGTACTACAGAAGCTGCATGTGGACAGCTTCAGAATAACTTAATCATTTAAGTTTTAAATTTGGTGTGTTATAGCAAGGTACCAAGTTTTTAATCAATAGCAGAAAAATTAAACTGTGTTAAAATAACAATTTCTTAACCTGCCCAAGCTTGTGTTACACATCTCCTTAATGAAGAGATTAAATGGTGATAAATATCTAAGCCACAAGCCTAAAACAGTCAACATGTTCCATTAAAAACAAAGGGGAAAGTTCGGCATTACCAAGTTAAGCACTGATGAAACTGAAGGATGATTAACTCTGTCCTTATGTGAGGAGCAGGGTTCTCGCTTGGAAGCAGGGGGAGCCTAACAGAGCACTGTAACAGCTGCCAGCCCTTTAAAGCGAGCAGCTGACGAGGGGGATCCCTTCCTTCCTTCCTTCCTTCCTTCCTTCCTTCCTTCCTTCCTTCCTT
>NW_015162494.1:192581-210246 GCF_001447785.1 Gekko japonicus
GGGAGGTGTGCGCACGCGCTTCCGGAGCGTCACCAGAAGTGATGTCACACGCTGGGGCGGGGCCACGCTATTTGAGGGGAAAACAAAGAGTTTTCCCCTCAAATGGCGTCACCCCGCCCCCAGCGTGCGACGTCACTTCCGGGTGACGCGCACACGGGGGTGGGGTTTCCCCCGGGCCCCGATTCCGTGGGAGCAGGAATCGGGGCTCGAAACCGGGGGGAATTCCGCCCCCCGGGGGATTTTGAAACCCTAGGTGGGGTATAAATCCAGTCCTCCTCTCCTCCTTCCTTAATGTAGGCTTACTCACACAGCTTTAATCCAATTAGGTCTTTAGGCTCATGGAATAGAATTTTGGCTCATTAGTGAGGAGCACCCACCCAACACACATGAAGCTCCTTTATGCTGAATCAGACCATTGGTCCATCGCAGTCAGTATTGTCTCTTCAGGCTGGCAACAGCTATTCAAGATCTCTAGCGGTCTTTCACATCACCTAGTCCCACATCCTTTAAACTGGAGATGTTAGTGATTGAACCTGGGACCTTCAAAGCCACATCCCCTCCCCCAAGGAAAGTCTCTTGCATTTCCTCATTTGAGTTGACTCAGGACAAAGTATTGTTTTGTGAAATCTAGAGTGCAGTTGTGGATCAGTTCAGAAACCTGATAATCCAAGAAATCTGCCTTTCTGTTTCTCATACCTGAATACCAAGAGCAAGAGAGGGGCTGGGGAGGACTTCAAGTGGCCCGTGTACATTTAGACTTCCATATTCTTATCCATTGAGGGTAATGAATGTGATACTCACTGCAGACATCCATCCTGAGATGAGGCAGTGTCCACATACTGCCTCAGAGCAAAGCGGAACTGCTCTACTTCTTCCGCTATCACTGTCATCTGACGCTGAACAATCATTATGTGCTGACAAGAAAAGCAAGGCAGTGTAATTATGCACATAACAAAAAGTTTCCCCAAGAACTCATTTCAAAGCTGACTTCTTCCCTTCTTCTGTTTTCTGCCTGCCCACCTACCCAATCACCTGTTTCCCCCCTCTTTTCCTCCCAAACTTCTCTAAGTAGCCAATTTTCTGCTCTACCCCTCAACCTGCCCAGGTGCCTGTTTTTCCCCTCTTCAGCTCGTCCTGTTCCTTCCTCCCTCCCCAATTGCCTGTTTTCTGCCTGCTCCCCAATCATGTTTTTCTTTCCACAACCAGCTTGATCACTTGTTTTCCTTCCCCCTCCCCAATCACATTTTCTGCTCAGCTCCCCAATTTGCCCAACCGCTCATCCACATAATAGAGCTGGCTATGGCTAAAATGTAGGGTTCTGCATCCCAAAATGGCACTGACTTTTGCAGCAATGGGCACAACCACAAGGAAGAGGAGGGGGAGGGGAGGGGGAGAAAAGGACTAGAACCAGCACAGGGGAAGTGGAGGTTGACAAGGGAAAGGGATTTCCATGACTCTGTGAGTCCTCATAGGTGCCACTCTTGAATTTTAATATTAACAATTTTAGTGACATTGTACAAGATGCACAGATAAATGACACACAGCCTATGTCCAATTCCATTTGGGAGTCATTCCTACATGTCAAGAAACCTGGAGAGAATGCCCTGACCTGGATAGCCCAGGCAAGCCAGATCTTGGAAGCTAAGCATGGAGAGAACAAAGCAAAAATTATATTACTTCCTAAAGGTGCAGCAGTACCAGCCTGAATAGCCCAGACCAGCCTGCATTCATCACAGCCTAAAAGTTTAGTAGGGTTGGTACTTGGATGGAAGACCCAGAGGAAGGCAATGGCAAACCACAGCTGCTCATCTATTGCCTTGAAAATTGTTGCCATGAGTCAGTTGTGACTTGGCAACACACCTTTTAAAAGTGTAGCAAAGGTAACTAGCCAAATATGCAGCCACAGATCAGTATGTGTAGGTCTACCATCAGTCTTATTTCTGCAAAAACGTTGTGTTGATTGTGAAATAGAGCACTGATCCAGCTGTATCGAATAACAGTTTATCTCTACTTGGAACGTATGTAATATGAGCGTTAATAGATTTTGACAAAGATGTATGTTTTCAAATAGAAATGCCCATGTCCTGATTTAAAATTAGTGCTTAAAATTAATTCTGTAACAATAACGAAACAATGAAACTGAATTGTACTCAAATGTGGTTCTGTAACTCTGGGGAAACCATATTTATTAAGTGCAGCATTATTCTATGAATGTAGTTATGTGTATACAGAACTAAACCCCACAGGTTCAGTAGGACTAAAAATCCCAAATAAGGCTGCATAAAAATGCAGTCGTTAGACCAGGCCAAGGCCAGATTTTCTGAAACCTTTCTAGCTTCTATCCTGTGGAAGCTGGATTTCATGCACAACTGAACTTCATAATTTACTTTCATCAGTTCACTGTTTTGGGGAAAAAACACTTACAGATTGTGTGTTTCCTTCTGATATCTCTTCTTCTAGTGGCTCAAGCTTTAGATCCTTGTCCACAGGATGAACACAAAATGCAAATAAAAGCACAATGGATTAGCTTTGCCTTAAATTTATTGTGATGCTTTCAGAAAATTATTTTGCTATAGCTTCGCATACTAAATCAGTCAGAACTGAAGTCTCCTTTGTGGATGACATATGACATTGGAAAGGTGACTTTAATTCATCATATTCATATAATTCAAACTAGTCTTCATGTAAATATCAAAAATACATCAGCAGTGATGAATACACATCCCTGAGAAACCCAGTTGAAGGAGTATTTCTGCAGCCATGTAATTTTGGGAAAGGGAAAAAGTACAGTCTTGCGATTATTACTGGCCTAACTTTATTAATGAACAGCTCATTAAAGGCCTAATTTTCAAGCAAGTGTATGAGCTTGGGGACCCTTTCAGACAGCCTTTGTAATCCGTTTTAGTAGTAGATTGTTAATGGATTTTTGTGTCAGTTCAGACACAACCATTTTAGCAACCAGCTGCTAATGGATTTTATTTACCTGTTCATACAAAGCCACTTGCATCCTGTTGGCAAAGCAGGGCTGAGCCATTTTTGAGGGAAACTGCTTTCTTCCATTCTTACCTCTTTGTTGTGCTTCCAAATCACTGTAGTGTGCTGTTTAAAGTGTCTGTAGTGCTTTCCCCCTGCCCCTTTTCACCACATAATCTTTCTCACCTTTCCCCTCAAAACTTTCTAAGTTGAGCGCTATAACGCTAAACTAGTATTGCACTTCAGTTCTACAGCAGCACTACTGAGATGCCTTGACTCCATTGAGAGACTATATTGGTTCAGTGCTACAGCACTCAACTTAGAACTTGGGGGAGGGGTGAAGGGTGAGGAAGATTGTGCGGTGAAAAGGGTGGGGGGAAAGCAGTGCAGTTTGAAATGGCCATAGCGCTTCAGAGATGGCTCATTAATGGAATGAAGTTTGCTGTATGAAACCCCCATCCCTGTATTGCTTTACTCAGAATTGCACCGAGAACAGATAACATCCGGTTTGGAACAGTATCAAAGGGGCCCAGATCAAAGAACAGGTGTTTACAGCTTTGTGCATATTTTCAGCTTCTGTTTCCTGCTGTGTATATAATAACAATTTACATAGAGTCCTGTAATGACATACATGTAAGAAATTTATTCTTCTTTATGGCCTTCAAGAAACACAAAGTCACATACTATAAACGTCTAAAATAGACTCCCTTCTGACTTAAGGAAACATCTACCTCTTGCCAGTTTTAAAAAATGTACCAAACAAAAGGTGCCTCTCATACTTCTATCCAAGCTTGGTTACAGACAATCCATGCAATTAAAATGGAGTAATTAGTATCTTCCAGTGCCACAGCTATAAAGCAGATAGCAGGTGTGACACTGCAGGCAGTCTTTTTAAAAAAAGAACATGATATTCAGTGATATCCAAAGGCATTTGCAAGTGCTTGAATAAGGCATTAACAAACTAGGATTTGCTATGGTTCTGTAGCTGGGGGATCATTGTCCTAAATTAATTCATTTGCATCTTTAATATTTTCAAACAAAAGGATTGCACATAAATCCTGATATTCTAAAATAGTTTAATTAAAAAATCTCTTAATAAATCCAAGACCTTCTTTGGGTTTACTTTAGGAGGATGGATTCAGATGACTAATTAGCAACCCATTCCTATTACAATAATCTCTTTGACAGCGGAGCTTTGATCTCATTACCACCTATTATTCATGTAATTAAACAGATCATAGATTTGCAGACCACCCATGTGATGAAAGGCAACCAAAATGTATCGGATACTTGGACTCGGCTTCAGTTAAAGAACAAGTGGAATCTGCAGCTTCAATCCAGTACAGTCAACTGGCAGAATTCATCCTTCTCCTTGCTGTGGGGCAACCACCTACACCATCATGCAAGGCAAATGGCCAGCCTTCTTTAGAACTGCCCTTAATAATTACCCATGCTCTAATGTGATCCTAACTTCACAGGACTTTGAACCAAATAAAAAGGAAGTATAAAATGATCAGTGAACCAGCCTTCTTTTGATGAAAAAACCCCCATAGAGATAGGGTCTGGTCTACTCATATTCCTCATACATGGCTTGTCTCAGTCATGGGTGGGTTGTGGGAGCATTTAATTGGAACCACTTGCAGTCTTTGTAGAATACTGAAAGGCATAGTGCACACCTTCTGCTCCAGCCTGTCAATCAACTTCTGGAGCCTGTTTATCTGGGTCATCCACTGGTTGTCTTCTTCCAGCCAGCCTTTAGGAGACATAAATAATGAAAGTGAAAACACTGCTGAAAGCTAGGACTTCATCTGTTTATTTTGATGTGTGCATTTCCATCAATTTGAGAACTTTCAAAGAGCTTTTAGCTGTGTTTAATGCAGTCAGTGTTCCTCTCAGCATCACTAATGGAGCACATTTTTCTTCAGGCGGAGTTTCCCACCACTCAGACAGTCTTTATGAAGTGCATTTAGAAAGTCCTAAGCCCTTCTACTCTGCTGTAGTTTAGGGTGACTCCAGTTTCTGTTTAATTGTGGAGGCAGACTCCTATAAAGCCAGAACTGTGATGCTGCCGTGAGATTCTCCCACAGCACACTATCTTTGCTTCTTCAGGCACTTTTCAAAGCAATACTAAAATGTCCCAAGCAGAAGCACAAAACAGCACCTCTATAGTGTGTCCTGGGAGGGTTGTCCACTAAAATGATAACAATCAAAAACTAATCTTAATCCAAAACAGGAGGTGTTGTTCTTTTCTTTTTG
This sequence comes from Gekko japonicus, assembly GCF_001447785.1. NCBI lineage: Eukaryota > Metazoa > Chordata > Lepidosauria > Squamata > Gekkonidae > Gekko > Gekko japonicus. Next base: position 197,811 of record NW_015162494.1, read on the forward strand.
AGAGATCAGTAGGCAGCTACTCTGATCTAAAGCACGATGTGTTCTCAGAACACACACCTAGAACCAAGCTAGATCGGTTCTGTGGAAGATGAAGCTTCATATGCATATGTATAAGGGGGGTGGTTAGAAATCCAAAAGAGAGGGAAAAGAAGAGTCTAGGAATCAAGTAATTGCCATACAAATTTCTTTGGAGTGTTTTTTTAATTTATTGCGATTCATGTATTTATTGCACCATTACAGGGCAGCGTGAGCAGATGGGAGACCAAATGGGAACCCTTCCCCTGGCTTTGCCCCACCCCCTCCAAAATGCCACTCTTTCAGGTTGCTTCCACACAGAGATGCCACCAGAGGGCTTTTTTGAGCTTCTAAAAAAATCAGTACAGCAATATGTCAATTACTGATTGTAAGCTATAGCAAAATAAGGGGAAGGGGTGGCAGCTCTGGGGGCTGAGTCTAGCAGAGCTTGGGGGCATGGGGAGAACTACTGTGTGGATTCTCTGTGGACAATTGTTCCTAGGGCTTTTTTTGTAGAAAAAGCCCAGCAGGAACTCATTAGCATAATAGGCCACACCAAACAGTAGAAACCCATTAGCATACTAAGCCACACCTGACATTTCATCTCATTAGCATAATAGGCCACACCCCATGCCTTGCTTTGACTTGCCCAGGTGCCCCGTGGCTGTGAGGGGAGGGGAGGCAGTTTAAACTGCCTTCTCTTGGCTTGGGTGTAGTGGGTGTGGCCAACTCTGAAGCCAGCCAGAACTCCGTTCCTGTGCGTTCCTGCCCAAAAATAGCCCTGATTGTTGCTGTGTGGAAGCAACCCAGGTTACAGCTCCAGAACCAGGCGTAACTCCTGCAGGGAGGAAAAATAGTGATGAACAAAAAGGAAGTCGGGGGGAAATGCAGGTGGGGAATCTGGGGATAGTTTCTATGCTCCTCTCTGCCCCAAAGTTACACCCTTATTAGTAGGGGGGAGGAAATATGTGGAGTGATTGTCAGTAGTGAAAGGGCAATGCACTTTAGTTGGAGGCAGAATCATCTAGTGCAACTTGACAATATTAGAAAAACCATTTTGCCTAAGACAATCCAAAGCTTTGCAAAGTGCCATGTTTATAAAAAAAAAAAAAGATTATTTTTCAAAATTCTCTACAGAAAAAGAAGAGGATAGCATCAGAGACCAGGAGGCACAGCCAGAACAGTACAGTCAAAACACATTACAAAATAGGTACAAAGTTCTGTATGCCACATACTCCTATAAAAACTGGTCATGGCTTCAGCTAGAGTTGCAAGATCTTCTTCTTAGAAAAAAAGCACAGAGTCTGATCCCTCTATTATGTAGATATTTGACTTATATAAAATCCAACACTGTTTCTACCCTTCAGCTAAGTTCAATAAAGTTGCCATCAGATGTCATATTCCCAGAGGCCTTTCTTCCCAATGGGAACCCAAAACAGCTTACATCTTTCTCCTCTGTTCTGTGTGGGAAGGTTGTCCGATTCTTAAATATGAGCTGAAGTTCTGCAATAGAGATAACTGGTTACCCACTGCATGCGCCAGCCTGTTGTTTAAACTGGGCCTTCCATTTTTATATGTGCAAACATTAGCACAAGAGAGATCAGTAGTCTCAGTGGCAGAGCACTGGCATGTTAACATTGTATGTGCAGTGCATAGTTGCCCAGTTTAAAGGAAGCATTGGGTTCATGCCAGCATCCAATTGAAATCAGGCCCTGTTCTGCTGTGACAGAATGGAGATGCTAGCTCTTTTCATCCTTCTATATATTGCTGTAGTGCTTTATCACTACTTTCTAGTTCTTTATTTACAGATATACATGATTTATTTAGTTTTCACTGTGCTAAAAGATAAGTTATACTGATTAGGGCTTGTATCCCACTAATCCATTCTGCTAATGCTGGTACTGTCCTCCAAAAGAAGAAGCTTTCTGTCAGCAGAAGAAACTCCATATGCCAGCATAATGCCCCATCTGGTGGTGGTGAGTTCCACCATCAGTGGAACAGAGTCCCCATGTTCAATCCAATGATTTGTTTACATTGTTTTCCAAATGTGTGTGTGTGTTCAATAAAAGTTTCCTTTCTTTTAAAAAGAAGTTCAATTCCCCCCAAAAAATAATGGTTTAAAATAAATGTAAAACAAAACAGAAGTCCAGTAAAGACTATGAACATTCATTCCAGCATGAGTATCCATGAGTCAAAACTCACTTCTACAGTACAGATGCTATGAACAGGAAATAATAAAAGCAGCCTGTGAAGGTGAGGAGAGGTTAAAACAAGTCCTATTACACATAATAGGAATTAACCATGTAGTTTCCCTTTGCATTTAGGGGCAATGGATTTTGCCTTAATATTTTGTTTATTTTAAATATATACACACACACACATGGCCAGGGTCTGTCCTGTAGACCCGGATTGGGTGGAAAGGCAGCATAAATATGTTTTAAATAAATGCATTACAATTCTAACCAGGATACTGTCACTCAGGAGAATATATTTCCTGCTCTCCATCAACAGCCATCATAATTACTAATCTTCTTTATTATTAACTAGGAAAAAAGCCCGTTGTGGAAATAAATACAACAGCCTCTAGAAAGAGGCTCTGGGCGGGTGCCCTGGCCTTGGACACTCAGTGTCAATTTGCGGTGGCAACCTCAGCAGGGTATAATGACACTGAGTCCACCATTTTCTCCAGAGGAACTGATCTCTGCTACCTAAAGAACAGTTGTAATTTTGAGTGATCTCCAGCCCTCACCTGGAGGTTGGCAATGATGGTTCCCCAGAAGGGAATGGTTGGTTTGGAGGGTGGAGTCTATGGCTTTGTACCTGCCCGAGGTCCCACGCCTCCTGAAACCTCACCCTCTCCAGGCTCCATCCCTCACATCTCCAGGAATTTCCCACCTAGAGTTGGCAACCCTATCTCCTGCCCAGCCAATCATCAACCTACCTTTATTTCCCCCTCACTCTTTAGCTTTCCACCCCCCTCACACCTGCAGTCTCTGCCATGCTCTGAAGCCCTGACTGCTACGTCACATTGGCTGTCATACGGGGGCCACCTCAGCAGCATATAAGGATACAGAGCCCACCATTTTCTCCAGGGGAACTGATCTCTGCCATCTGGAAAGCAGTTGTAATTCTGAGTGATCCCACACCAGGGCGCCAACCAATTCCGGAGCGTGTGTGTAATGTATCCAGTCCAGACAATGTGACTCTCGGCCACTGTAAATAACCTATAGGGAAGTAGGGGTTTGTTTTGGGTGGCGGTTTCTCGGGGGATATAAGCCGGCCTGCGAGCCGGCCTGTGAGCCAGCCAAAGTCGTTTTGTTCCTGATCGAATAAAGTACGCTTTGCTGAAATCACTCTCCATTTGCGTACTTTTCAGTGTGGAATATTCTAGAGAAGTGCCACCACCATTCGGCTTTTAATTATAAGGGAGATAACTACCTGTCACTCTGCAGATGATAAAAGCAGCCAAACTCAGCCATTATCAGACAAAGTAGAGATCTCTGTCTAATGGGGGGGGGGTGTTGTCTTCCCAGGTATGCAGAAAAACATGATTTTGTAAATTAGCCAAAAGAGGAGGGGGAACCTTCGAAAGCAAGCCTGGTGAGGACCACATATGCTTCAGAAGGGAGAGATTGTTGAGTAAGAGACCAAAAGAGAGGGGGAGAAATCAGCCTCTTCAATCCCTGAGAGCTCCGATAATCTTAGAAGGGGAAATTTTGAGAGGTGGGATTTCCAGATTAGATTCTCCTACTACAATGCCCCAGGTGCTCCCACTATATTCATTGCTGCCTTGGGGATCGTTAATAGGGTAGATCGTTAATAGGGTAGAAAGGTGGCACAGAAGTGTTTTAAATAAATAAATACCTAGTGGTGATTTGCATTACTTACAAAAGCAGGAAAAACCAGGCCTCCCAAATCCTAGGTAGGAGAATCTACATAACTGAGTGTTTCCCCAAACATATGCCAATGATTTTGTAACTTAATTAAAAATATATGAAGTCCTAGAATTGAGCATGCCTTTATACTAACAATAGTTGAGTCACTTAAGAATTTAAAAAAACAGGATGAGGAGAGTTGCTTCTGCCAGCCCGAGAACATAAATATCAGAAGCAAAGATCTGCGTGTATGAAGGAACTTTTCCAATTATTTATCCTTCCCCTGTCATTCCTCATGATGATTCCTTGTTCCTACTGTACAACTACAGGTTGGCCTACACTATGAACAGCAAATTTCATGGCCATCTGTATTCACTATCGCACATTTGATAGAAATCAGCGGTGTCATCAGCTTTCAGCAAAAAAAGACTGCTGGAGTGGTGGGAAAATCTCATTTCCCTTCACCAGAGGTGACAGCTTGAGCAAAGACTTTAGATTCTCTCTCTTTTTTTCTTCTTAAGTGAGGACCTTTCACCCATTCCTTGTACAATGAAATGATTGTTTGAGGAGGTACCTTATGTGTAGATAGGAAGGCCAATTAAAATAGACAGAGGGAGCTGAACAAACAAAGCTGAAGTTCTGTTGCATGTATCACCTTTCTCTTTTCCCCCACCAGCCAGAAAGATCTCATTTAAAGAGCTACTTGAACCTAACCCCACCTGAAACTGGCTCAGATTGTGCTATGGCATGTCCAGGGTAAGGCAAACTCTTGCATTTGATGAATATAAACGACAGAAGCAAATGTTGAGACTGCTGTCCTTTACCTGGAGAACATGCTGTTGTTCTTTGAGTACATATGAGAAGGAGAACACCTTATTTTAAGGGGAGGGTTGGAAAGAGAGATACTTACTGTTCAGTGCAAGGGCAGTACCCTCAGACACATTTTAGGCCAACCTACAGCAACGGGCTGCCTGAGATCCCATGATTTTGTACATGCTCTCCAGCAAGGCCTCATAACTGTGCCTCATGTCCCAAAAGAAGGTCCAACCTGAAAGTGATGTTGACTCTCCTTTAATTCTAGATGCACAAGGACTGAAGCTATGCAAGTCACCATTCCATTGTGGGGTTTTTTCAAAGCCTACATCTAAGATTTTTATGGCACACCTAAAAATGAAAGTGTGGATGCAACAAACAAGTGTTTGAAAGTACTTGTGTCATACAGGTACGCTGCTCAACAAACTGCTACAAATGGCAATAGCTCCCACCAAGGGGGCAACCCCGGATTTGTCTCTGCACAGTGTGTACAAAAATGACCTGATGTATCTTTTATAATTTGCTAAAATTCCTGTTTCATTTTATGTGTCTTGTTTTTGTAGGCTACAATTTAAAGAAACATGCTTGTTTTTCATTTGTGTATTTTAAAACAATGGAAAACAAAACATGGAATTCATCTTTGACACAGTGTTACCTGAGTTAAGAAGTGGGCTGACTGGAGAAAAACTGTTGTTCCTCTGGAGCCTTCGACTTGAACGTCTTCCTGGCTGCTGAACTGTGAGCACCTCTGGCTTTGCTGGCACTTGTCTTGAAAAAAAAAAGAGCATCTCTTTATTCTGATTCTATTTTCAGCCACTGGCTGAGCTACTGCAAATTTAAGACGGTACCAGGGGTCATTTGGGGGGGGGACGCGGGGGGACGCCATCACCCCGGGTGAGGTGCGGGAGGGCGGGACCTGGAGCTCCCTGCTGGTGCCCACTGGAGGTCACCGCCGGCTGTGGGGAGGACACACTTCCGGTGATGTCAGGGGGTGTGGCATATGCTAATGAGTTATGCTAATGATTCCCCCTAGCTCTTTTTCTACGAAATGACCCCTGGACGGTACACAAACATTGTTAACTGCTCAGCTACACCTGTACAGAATATGCTAGAGGACACTCTAGCTCTGACTTTGATAGCCATACAGGTGTTTTTTGGACCTTAACTGGAAGATGTTCTAATACAGCAACTGTGCATTTGGCACCAGACACATGACTTTCACCTTTTGAAGCCTCACAAACATCTTTGTCATGTGTCTTTAGATTTTGCTGCTTAACCTTCCTCTTCCTGGTCCTTTATTCACTTATTGGTTATCTTATTGCAATATGTATTTAAGTTATGTATACCTCAGTATTGTTTGACCTCTGAAGAAGGCCCCAATAGGGCAAAAATGTGTCAGGTCATGTGTATTGGCCCTTGTGTTTAGGCTATAGTTTTTTACGAGGCTTTCATTGGGCCCTTATGTATGTTTTTAACTGTCTTTCTAATAAATACTTGTATTTTTGTATATTGTAAGTTTTAACTAGGTTTTTAATACTGGCCCTTCATTAGACTTTCTTCTCACCCTTTTGGTTCTTGATTCCAGTTTTTGGGTCAGGTTTGTTTTCCTCTCCCTGTGTCTTACCCAGGAGGCTAGTTACAGGGTAATCTCTGACTATTACCATCTCCATAGGGAAAAACCCCTCTATTTTCCAAAAATACATTTTTAGAGGTAGAATTCTGCTTAGTGACTCTTGCCTAATGGGAGCAGGGGCTTAGCATCACTTGCAAATTTGAACCAGTCAATGGAGGTTAGCTTTGAAGTTGGCTCTTCTCAGTGTGTTGCTGATAAGTAAAGACAAACTAGACATGAAAGAAATTCTCTATGTTGCTTAAGATTGCTCCTTATTAGGCATGTTGCTGTCTGGAAGGAAGTGTAATGTTATTGAAAAGACAGTGGTTGTGAGCCAAGTCTCAGGCACCTTCTGGGAGAAAACTTGGTCTTATGGAAAGCTCATGACCAGGTTGTAATTTAAAATCAGTTTTAGTCAGTGATACACAGTAGCTCAGGAGCCACACGTGGTTCTTTTGAGCACTGTTCCCTGATGTGGCACCTGTCCCATATACAGCTGAATAAGGGTGGAATGAGGCAAACCACTATTGAATGCCAGGATGTAAAACAAAAGTAACAAAGCTCCCAGTAGTGGGGAAAGATAACTCTAGATGGGTTATGTTTTATTGTTTGTGCATGTTTGGGGTAGTGCACAGTAGTCATGTGGCTTTTCTGGTTGATGAGAATTGCAAATGTGACTCCCCATAATCCATAGAGGGAGCACCACTGCTCTAAAAGTAACAACAAGGATTTTCTTTTAATCTTGAGGTCACATAAACCTTGTACCATGCATCAGTTGTTACAGAACCACTGTGATATGCTGCCATCATGAGAAAATAATCTCACTTACTTTTCTTGACGGGTTTGTTCCTCCGTAGTTTCCATGGCACACTCCAGGGAGTTGTGGAGAGACTGGAGCTGATTCAGTGTTTCTTTCAGCAAAAAGCGAGTCACAAACTGTTCCAACTTAGAAGCCTCCTGATAATTCTAAGAGCGAACAAGAGATACCAGCAGACATAAGGCCCCGGTCACACGGGAAGTTTTGGCATGGAAGAGGGACGGATCGGGGGTGCAGCAAACGGGCGCGATCCCACCACAACATCTGGGAATTGGCGCGCACCCGTCCCCGATCCGTCCCTTCAGAACGAAAATGCGGTGCAAAAAAGAACCTACTAACTGGTAGGACTTACCTGAAGCACCGCAGCAAGTGCGGCCGTGAGATCGCCGGTGCGCTCGTCTGCAGGAGCAATCGAGGCTCCCAGCCGAACTGCGCATGCACACATATGCGCAGTTCGGCTGCCTCGCTCTCCTTTCAGTGGCTTCCCCCAGCATCTGATGATGCCGGGGAGGAACTGTGCGGCAGCTCAGGGGATCTGTGTGATCCTGCCGCCGCGTGTCTCTTTTGGTGCAGCTTTGAAAAGCTGCACTTTGGCCATACTTCCCCCCCCCCCCCCGTTTGGCAGGGGCCTAAGAAGCATCTTATTTCACAATCATGCCATTAGCTGAACATGATCCCTAATGCACAATCTCATAGCAAGACACACGTCCTGAGTATGAAGCTACTTCTCCTGTATTATTCCAAAGTGGGAACAGGTATTTTGGGGAAGGAGGAAAGGAAAGAATATGCCAGTAAATTTCTAGCCTGTGCTCCACATGAGAACTGCTAGTGTATCATGAGAAATTAATAATCAGTTTATATTACATTTGTGTCCTGTTCTTCCTCCAAGGAGCTCAATGGGGTGTACATGGATCTGCCCTCTTCCATTTTATTTCACAACAACCCTGTGTAGTAGGCTAGACTGTGAGAGATGAGGGAGAAAGACAGAGAGTGACTGGCTCAGGGTTACCCATAAGATTCATGGCAAGCAGGAATTTAAGCCCAGGTCTTCCTAATCCTAGCCAAACACCCTACTATATTACTGAGGTTCAATACATTGCATATATACATAGTTGACTGCTTTGACCTCACCTTCAGCCAGTCAACCTCGACTCAAAGAAGGTGACACTACTCTGCCTCTGTACTGTGACTGAATGTCATGACCTGGTACTCAGGGGTCAGCATTGGGCCTTCTTGGGATACCAGTGGCTACCCAACCATGCCAAGCTCTAACACCTACCCTGCTGGGGAAGGAGGCATGTGAGCATGGTCAAGAGACAGAAGCCATGATCAATAATAATTATGTTCTAAAGGTTAGCACCAACAAGACCATGTTGGAGGGGGAGACAGATTATAAATCTAAAACAATTTGGGATCCTAGCTTCAGAAAACTGTTTCCCTTCCCCTATCATGAACATAATTGTTAGCAGAGATTCCTCACTTGAGGTGCCATGTATGGAATATATTTTTTCTAACCGATGTGCTATTCAGCCTGTTATTTTCCTGCCAGAAGATCAAACAGTTGTTGCTATTCCAGATGTGAGGCCACCCATGAATTATCTATGTTAATTGTGTACCTGGAGGTATTAAAGACATTGCCTGAATTTATTTAGTATTCATGAGCACTAATCAAGCCTGCCATACGCCAGTCTAAATAGCTGCTACTTCAACAGCAAACAGAGAACATCCTGGCAGGATAGATTGTCTGTCACCCCCTTTGGTTCCGCTCTGAGGCTGCTACCAGCTCTGCGTGAAAGCATTTGCAAGGGTCTTTTTGGAAATGACAGGACTCATTTGTACCAGTAAGGCTAATTTTGGCCTCCCCCTAAATTATTTGACATGCCTGCCCTAATTGGATTAAAGCCGCTATATCTGGCAGACCTAATTTCATTGCTGGAAGCTTTGATTCTCAGTGACACTAGGTTAGAACAATCTGTTAGAATGGTGTCATGATGGGCAATTGAATTCAGCATTGCCAGAAGACATCCAGCAGGTTGACACTATCATCTCTGATTTGCAGCATTCTTGGTAATGAATGGATAAAATGTAGGCAATGGCATTATCAGAAGACCTGCCTTGCTGGTATCCATTTAGATGACAGAAAAACAGCTAAATGATCAAAGGCCGTTCAAATTCTGACAACGTTACAGATGTCTCTCAGGAATGTTGGTTCTGAAGATCTTGTTTGGGGACATACTAGTAGACTTGAGGGAATGTTTGCTATGGTATCCCTCCCCCCAGGGGTCATTTCGTAGAAAAAGTGGTGCAGGAGCTCATTAGCGTAACTAATTAACATAACTTATTTGCATATGCCACACCCCCTGACATCACCAGGAAGTGTGTCAGAAAGCAACACCCACCGCTCAGGGTCCACTAGACTGTTTTGGATTGCTAGCTATTGGGGGGGGGGGGGCATGCAGATCTGTCCTTGCAGAGGAGGGAGAGCTTGTACCTGAATAAAACTTGGTCTTAATGGTGCCACTGGACTGTTTTGGACCAGGGGGCTGTGGGGGGGGTTTCTGCAACTTACCTGGCTGCTTCTTGCTCTGACTGAGGGCTGCTGGGAGCAGGGGATGGGGCTTGTTGCATGCACCCCACCCCCTGGGCTCTTTACTGCTGGAGCTCTGCTCCTGAGCGCTCCTGCAGGAAATGACCCCTGCCTCTACCCCACATATACACACACCTCCAAGAGACTCAGGTGGTCAGTCTTTTGAAAAATCATCTTCAGGCAAATAATTCTATCCAATCATAAAACATTACTATTAAAATATCACACATAAAAGACAATGGACAAGTAACAAAAGTAGGTGGGCATTATAGTTAACACGTGACAAGTTGTCACAAGGAAGAAGGAATTAGAAAGTTTTGTGGGTTTTTTTAAATATGACACATTTTAGGAGTTGCCAGCTCAGGGCGGGGAAATACCTGGAGATTCTGGGGGTGGACCCCCTGAGGACAGCAGGTTTTGTGTAAGGACAGGACTTTGATGGGGTATAATGCCATAGAGTCTACCTTCCAAAGTAGCCGTTTTCTTCAGGTGAACTGCTCTCTATCACCTGGAGATCAGTTGTCATCCCAGGAGCTCTCCAACCACTACACCTGTAGGTTGGCAACCCTACAACTTTTGTGATCTGTGGTAAAACAAACTAGAGCTCCCGGTCTAAGGCTGCAAGGGCATACCGAGACTTCAAGTTACCAGAACTCAAGAAGGATATTTTTCTTCCACTTCTTTTGTCAATCCCCCCCCCCAAGAAAATCCTTTAACAATCTGCTTCTTTTCTTTTTTGCTATCACACTAGAAAGTGGGTGAGAATACAACATTTAGTTCGGGTTTTGACCTTTAAAACTCTATGGTCAAACAGCAAGGTGCCTTAAAGATTGCCTTCCTTCATATCAGCCTACCATATGCTTAAATTATCTATAGAGTTCTGTGTCCCCCCACCATTGGATGTACAGTAGGTGACAAACACGCCAGGGCCTCTTGATGGTGGTGTGACGAATGGACCTCCAAAATCAGAATGCTTAGTGCATCAAAAGCAGTGAACTGGGAAATTCGGGGTTAATGCCTCACTGTAAAGCAAAGTTTGATCGACAGGCTGCTGACTGCATGCACCTCCCCTTCTCTCTGATTGGTCAGCGCCAGCTGAGGCGAGCTTTCAAAAATCTTGTCAGTTTTGTCAGAGGAGTCAGCCATCCTTTGGACTTTGGCTTGGCAGTAGCTAGTCAGGAGGAGGGAGAGGGTTGGTCTCAGGGAAACAGACAAGTTCACTTGGGAAGTGAAAGGACACGACACCCTCACCTCAGTTTCTCATCCCCTGCCTATTCCTAACCCAACTGTGCCTATTCAATAAAGTCTAGTAAGAAGGAGGGAGGCTACAGAAAAAAGACCAATGAAATCACAAACAAATCTGTAGTCAAAGCACGCTAAATAAATGTAACAATAATTATCTTGAAACCAAAGTCAATAATAATGCCAAACTCATATACATATTATTGTAGAATCACAAACATAATAAAGAGCAATTATCCAGAAGTGGGTGGTAACAAATGCAAACCCACAATAAGTCACAGCATATCTCAAAAATAAATAAGATCCATTTCAAGTAGAAACTACACAGTTACAGATAATATAATCAGCGTTTCAGATCTAGTCCTTCATCAGGTAAATCAGGTAAGTCTTTATTAACATACAATGCATACACATGTATAAACGAGGTCCTGATCAAAATATTCCAATTAGGCACAGCTCCATATCTCTTGCAAGTCAGAATTCCGACTGTGCCTAATTGTTTATACATGTGTACGCATTGTATGTTAATGAAGACTTACCTGATTTACCTGATGAAGGAATAGATCTGAAATGCTGACTTTATTATCCGGAACTGAGTAGTTTCTACTTGAAATGTATTTTATTTATTACAAGCCACAATATACAGATGTTTGGACTTCAATGACATGTGATATTTATATAAACAATTTTTCCCCTTTGTGTGTTTGTTCTATTTATTAAGAAAATCTGTTACTTTTGAGATATGCTGTGACTTATTGTGGGTTTGAGTTTGTTCTTTATTCTTTGTGATTCTACAATCAATACATACACACACACACACACACACACACATATATATGAGTTTTGGCATTATTATTGACTTTGCTTTCTAGATAATTATTGTTACATTTAGTTTGTGATTTCATTGTTAAATAAAATCAACATTCCTGTTTGAACTTTACTTTGTGTCAAGTGCCATTTCCAAAGGGAATTATAAAAGGGCTCTGCTTAGCTGCAATAAATTTCTGGCCTGGGCAGAAGCCAAATAACTTCTCTGTCACAGGGTGAGACACGCAGAAAATCATAAACCATTTATTACCAAATGCTACCAAGGGGCTGCTCAGTCAGAGTGAGGAACAGCGTTTTGGCAGGAAAATCTGCCTCACAGTAAAGAAGAAGCAGGGGTTCATTATAGATGGCATCAAGATTGTAATTACTGTCCTAGAGAGGTCCGTCTTCTTCTTTTTCTTAGCCTTTAGGTACTAGATAAACACAGTCTTGTTTCAAAGAGGCTTTTTGCCTGTTACTACCTAAGGCAGGGGTGTCAAATGTACAGCCTGTGGGCCAGAACTAGCCCGCGAGGAAGTGGCCAGAGGGAGAGAAGTGGAGGGAACCACCCTTTCAGCTGCCAAGGGCAGCGTGTGCTTTGGGGCTCACTTCTCCCCCCGCCCAGTGAAGTAGATGGAGCCAAAAGCCACTTCCTGTTCCCACACAAG